>NW_009945036.1:35214-44179 GCF_000696875.1 Nestor notabilis | reverse complement strand
TCTGCTGTTGCTGTTGTTGTGAAGGGGTGCAGCGGGGGAGTGGAAGGGCAGTTACCCTGCTCAGCCTAAGGGTCGATGGGCAGCGTCTTCCTGCCGGGGCGTAGCGTTTTTCATGCTAACACGGGGGCCGCGTATCCCTGCCTTCGCTTCCTGCGGGCTCCCGATGTGACGAGGGCGGGGACGCGGCTGTTCCTCCACCCCGGCTCAGAGAACCACGGGGCTGTGGGATGGGCGCCCGGGACCAACCACACAGTGCTGCTTATTGCGGTCCCGTGCAGAGGGGCTCTGTGGGAAATGGTGCATGGCTGCATGTAGGGAAGATGAGACTTGTGGAAGGTGGATTTATGGTGCTTGGGTCTTGTGGTATAATGGGCATGGCACCAAGCCACCTGGTTGGGTCTGGGTTGCAGTCTGCCACCGAAGATTTGTGTCGCTGCTTTGAAGAGAAAGGAAGCAGTCACGCTATGCAATCCAAGCAAAACTATGCATCTCTATGGAAATATGGGCAGTGCCGAGTAGGTGGTGATTCTTACGCAGAAATTTCTATGTTATGCTTTCTGGAGTCTCCTTTCACCATAATTTGTAGATGTGGGAATGGCAAATCAGTGTGTCTTGAAGGACTTGTGCCTTTTCATTTTTTTATAACTTTACTGGTCACCAGCATTCTTCCCTTTCTCTTCCGGTGGCCCATTATTTCTTCTGGTGTGTCCCTGATGGTTAGTCCACATGATGCATACAGTGTTTCCTCAGTCTCCTTAAAGAGTCCTGTGAGCTAAAGGACTGCATGAAATCTGCTGGGTTCAATGATGGCCCCAGCAGACGGTTTTCAAGAATGTAGGAGCCAAGCTGGTACTTGACACAAGAAAAAATTATCCAGGGGAAATACAGATAATCCAGTAATGGAACCAAGTTACACTACAAAGCTAATTCTTGTTCTTTAGCCACCTTTGCCTCTGGGAGATAATGTAGTTGGTAGTATGTAACAACCTTTCAGAAACATAACTGCAGTATGTTGTACGTACATATGTCTTCTGCACTGCAATTCATGACTGCATTGCAGTCATGAATGTATCCCTCTAATGGTATTTAATAATATAGCAGTCTGTTGGTGATACCTAAAGGCTTACACAGTATGACTTCTCACAGTAGTCAATCTACCAAGCTGCTCAAAGCATGAGGCCAATACTGTTGTTTCAGCACCTCTGCTCAAACAGCCTTCACAGAGTCACATTAAAATAAATTTTCTTACACCTGCTTTTTTGTCAGTATTGAGTATTTACTGCACTGAATGCCAACCTTTTCAGATGTAACACGATGCAGGAAATACTCTGAAATTTTAAAGTATAAAGCCAAACAGTAGCTCATTTCCAGTCCAGCTTATTGTGAAATGAAATGCTACATAAATTAAAAAAATTAATAAAAAAAATATTTTAAGTTCATGACATTTAGTAGACAGAAAGTTAGGTTGGGACTTAGAATATGAGATTCATCTTTTTGTCAGTTTTTGGATGACATGAGAAAATCTGATCTGTAATGTTTTTAGTTGGTAAAGATGGTGACTGTGATGGGCTTCATAAAACGGTCTAAAATATGGTTTCATCTGTGTATAGTCAGGAGATTAGATTTGCTGAAGCACTGAGTAGGGACATTCGTAGGAGAAAGCTCTCACAAATAATACTTCAGAAAAAGTGGAAGGAAATTAACTTTCAGGGGATTTATATTATTTTGATTTCCAGGGCTTTCAACTGTAAATTTCATAAATCTTCATACATTGAAATACTGAAAATGCATTTTTTAATAACTGGAAGGTACAATCAGGTGTTTAAGACAAACTGAAAATTCAAAGCTGTCTACTTCTAGTTTTGTGGAAGAACTCAATAACCCAACATAGATGAAGTACCAGCCTTTGTTTTCTTTAACTGACGGGATCCTATAAAAAGAAGTATCAGGTCATGTAGCAAAAGTTGCAGACAAATGAGGCCAAACTGATGTCGCTTAAAACGTCTCAGTTCTGAATTCGCTGAACTCTGTATGTTTGCCTTTCAACTGGAAAAATATTTTGTGATCCTTTTATTTAACTATATAGATGCTACTTAGAGTTGAGATCTTCCCGCTTAGTACTAGTCCAACTTCCTTTAATTTCAGTAAAACTCCAGGGACAAATTGGCAAGAGATGCAAATTGGAACTTGGTGTCCTGCCTATGGTGTAATTCCTGCAGGGAATACTGTTTCTGGACAGCAGAATGCTATTGTTTCATCCCCTTTTTGTGTGCCAATTGTTTCCTTTCACACTGTAGCCACCACAACTACAGGGAAAGCACAAAGAAGTTTTTAAAGGCAAATTAACCAGAAAAAGTGGATAGACATTCCTGGCACCTCTGAAGGTAACTACATCAAAGTAGTCTCTTGGCAATTTGTCTAATGGCTCATCCTTTAACAAAAGCATAAGAAGAGATTTCGGAGAACATAAAACACTTTTGGAATCGGGCGTTACATAATGCCCATCCTCTTTAGCTCTTACTAGAAAAAGTTTAACAGTCACTAGCCCTTATACCAGGATTGGAAGCAATTGCTATACATTCCATTAAGAGGCTGAAGATTTTGTGTGTGTGTGGTTTGACATTTTCCTTTTCATACTCTTGCTTCTCCCTATAAAGATGGATAGACATTTTCAGAGGTCAAGAATATGAGATCATTAGGATACAAGGATGTAGGATAAAATCTTGCAATACTCACACTGTGACATTACCTCAGTATCTGATCCCCTGGGAATCTTTGGTCCATCTGTTTATTTCAACAGTGTCCCTGAAAAGCAGAGAAGGACTTTTTGCCTTATTTTATAAAGGAGGACTAAAGCCCAAAGTCTAAGGCTTAGGTCCGGGCTCCTGATGTCAGGTGCCTGGGCTTTGTCAAACTAAGTGCTTAACAGCAGTTAGCACTCTCAGTATAGTGGAGCTGTGAAAAGAGAATTCCTGGCTTCATCTACTTAGGTGCTCTCTGCCTTCTTCCGAAGGCAAGCAACTATGGCCACCTTCTCACAGTCCTCATGGAGGTTCAGTCTTCTGTTTGAAGTGACCATTACTATTAATCTTCTCTTATAAAATAATTCTCCACACAGGAAGATGAAAACTTTTAATTTCATTCCCGCATCTTTTTGTGGGGAAAAAAATTTTTAAAAGTTGCCTGCATTTCCCCCTCAGTAGCAAGGTTTGGCAGACTAAGTTACAACGCGGGGCTGTAATTTGCCCTTTTGAAGCTGCGCCACAGGCAGAGAAAACGTGGGTTCACTAGGCGAGAGTCGAGAACTGTGATTAAACTGCTTGTCCAGCAGAGGGAAGTCTTAGCTTTTGGTTGCTATTACATGGTTTCTTTTAGTACAGAAATGCAGTGGCATTTTAGATTAAATGAATAAGCAGCGTGGAGCATTGGTTCTCTGTAGCTGGTCAAGATCACTTGAGTCATAACTTTAGATGTAGAAATTCAGTGTCTTATGTCTGAGCATGTCACCCTGGTCTTCTTTACAGAGAAAAATAATGAATTTTCTACCACAGGATGAGATGTGTTCCCTCTAAAGGTGTCCATATTTCTCCAACACTTACGAAGTTGGACTACTCAGACATCCCAGAGGTTCACACTTATATTAGACCAGAAAAATTTTATTTCTGGTAATCATAGTTGCCAATATAACATTGGTTTTAGGATCAGAAAACTGCAGCTAGCACCCATTTGTCTGTTTCTTCCCTTCAGTTGCTGCAGAGCTGCCCTTTAGGACACCCTCAATAACTGAATACAAGCAGATGCTAAACAACTCAATATGAGCATAATGTCCATTAAGCTTTCAACTGAAGAGACAAAACACCTTTGTGAAAAGGCTTCCCCTTTCTCTCACATTGTCTAGGTATAGTTTACTTGCTAATTACATTTACCCCTACAATTAGAATCAGCTTATTTCTGCAATTGATTTTCCATACGGTAAGGTTGCTATGGCAAATGATTGCTGTATTTATACTTTCTACAGAATATATAACTAATCATGTCCTGGAGTGTCTCTGCACACTTTCCTGCTTCCTTATGGTCTGCCAGGGCAGGAAGGAAGCCCTGCAACGGTAATTGTAGGATGTGTGTGCAAGCAGTTACTGTGTGTAAACTTGTTATCTGGCCTAGGGCTGATGGAATAGATGAGTAAATATTTTGTTGCTGATCTCACTGTATATTACATGTCAGTTTTATGTCTCACAACCTAGCTTCTAGTGGTTTTGCTTTCCTTGGTTATTAAGAAGTAGCCAGGTTTTATAAACCCAGCTATGCTAAAGGGTTAAGTGACTTTGTAGAGTTCCTGCAAGAGGAGAGGCTTAACCATTACCACTGTGCATATCAAACCATGTCCTTGTCAGATCAGATGGAGAAAGGTGCAGGACCTATTGCTCAGGCTTCCTTGAAAGTTGAAACTAGTATTATCACCCAACTGTCGGAACAGGAACTTTAAGGAATTTCTAATAACAACACCACTCCACCACCAAAATTAATAACATCTGTCAGCCAACTCAACAAGAATTGCATCCCCTGGTTGCTGCTCAAGAAGAAATAGCACTTGAGGTAGTGGTATGTACAGAAGAAGAAAAATCAGACAGTACATAGTCTAGAAGAGAGAATTAAGCACCCACAAATTCTACATATTTCATTTACTTAATCCTTCTAACAGCCTTTCTCATACTTTCTAGGACTCAAACATTTAAATTTGTCTGATTTTCACCTACATTCCCTCAATGTCACTCCATAAAAAGAGCCCAGCCATTCAGTTCATCTTTAGTTTACACATACCCAAGCTGGCTAAACACGATTGCCTTCTCTTTGTGTGTTCAGAAAAAACAGAAACATGTTTTCACCTCTGCTTTGTTCCTCTGAGTCTGGGGAGATGCTAGGGTCCATTATCAGCAATGCAAGGGTACAGATTTTATCTGGTAGCTGGAGAAAAGTAGAAGGATCTTGCTCACCTTGTGTATGACTAGCTGCAGTCTAGGATGAATGTGTTTTGTGTATATTATTATATCAAATGACAGGGGTTTGCAGTGAAACAACTGGAAAATATTATAAAAGGTTAACAGTCTGAAAATTGCTATAGGCTCTGAATATAAATTACAGTGCATTAGAAACAAACCTGTAGCATGAGTAGGTACAAAATGCTTTTTATTTATCTTTAGAAACTTGGTGTTAACAAACACCTAATCTAAATTCTGTTTGTTATGTTATGAGATGGTGGAGTTCAGGATCCTGCGTGGAGGAAGCAAGACAGTAAGCAGGACTACAGCCCTTGTCTTCAGGAGAGCTGACTTTGGTATCTTCAAGGACCTACTTGGAGGGATCCTATGGGTGAGAAGGTAGAGAGTCCAAGAGAGCTGGTTAATTTTCAAGCATCACTTCCTCCAAGCTCAACACCAGTGTATCCCTTTGAATAAGAAGTCTAGCAAAGGGGGCAGCAGACCTGCATGGATGATCAAGGAGTGTCTGGCAAATCTCAAACAGAAGAAGGAAGGTACAGAATGTGGAAAAAGGGACAGGCTGCTTGGGAGGAATATAGGAACATTATCAGAGTATACAGAGGTGGTGAAAAGGAAGGCTAGGGTCTATTTGGAATTAAATCTGGCAAGGAATGTCAAGGACAACAGGAAGGGCTTCTTCAAGTACATTGTGTAGA
This sequence comes from Nestor notabilis, assembly GCF_000696875.1. Taxonomy (NCBI): domain Eukaryota; kingdom Metazoa; phylum Chordata; class Aves; order Psittaciformes; family Psittacidae; genus Nestor; species Nestor notabilis. The sequence goes on along the minus strand of NW_009945036.1, from coordinate 38,484 downwards.
GGAAAAGAAGGTAATCAGGAGTAGTCAACATAGGTAGGGGAAATCATGCTTGATCAATCTGATAGCCTTCTGTGGTAGAATGACTGGCTGTGTAGATAAGGGAAGAAGAGTGGATATTGTCTACCTGGACTTCAGCAAGGCTTTCAACACTGCCTCTCATAACCACAACAGGTTAGGGTTGACATGCTGGAAAGCAGCTTTATGGAGAAGGACCTAGAAGTCCTGGTATACAAGTTAATCAAGCAATGTGCTCTTGTGGCCAAGAAGGCCAGTTGTATCCTGGGCTGCATTAGGAAGAGTGTGGCCAGCAGGCCGAGGGAGCTTATCCTCCCCCTGTACTCTGCCTTGGTGGGGCCTCATCTGGAGTACTGTGTCCAGCAATGGGTTCCTCCCTCAGTTCAAGAAAGACAAGGAACTTCTGGAGACGATCCAGCGGAGGGTTACAATTAGGGAACTGGACTATCTCTCTTACAAGCAAAAGCTGAGAGAGCTGGGCCTGTTTAGTCTGGAGAAGTGACAACTGAGAGGGGATCTTACCACTACTTAAAAATATGTTAAGGCTGGGTATCAAGAAGGTGAAGCCAAACTCTTTTCAGTGGTGCCCAGTGACAGGATACGGGGCAATGGGCACAAACTGAAACACAGGAAGTTCCATTTGAATATAAAGTTCTTTTCTGTGAGGGTGACAGAGCACTGGAACCTGCTGCCCAGGGAGGTTGTGGAGTCTCCTTCTCTGGGGATTCTCAAAACCCACCTGGATGTGATACCGTGTAACCTGCTCTAGGTGAACCTGCTTTAGCAGGGGGGCTGGACAAGATGATCTGTAGAGGTCCCTTCCAACCCCAAGCATTCTGTGCTATCATGGGAGATATTACAGAAACCCTAATTTTACTCAGCTTCTTTATGAGAAAGTGTATATTTTTTCCAGCAATTTTTGCTAAAATACGCAAAATACCAATAGCAATAAAATAATGACTACATCCCTACTTAATGTGTTAGCATAAAAAATAACTTTGCATATTTCTGTTTGCAGGAAAACAGTTTTCCATTTTAGTCTTTTTTAAAAAAAGAAAACCCAAGACCAAAAAAAAAAAACCAAAACAAAAAACCAAACAGAAAAAAAAAACCCAACAAACCAAAAAACAAAACCAAAACAAAAAAAAAAACCAAAACAAAACAGAAGAAACTGAAAACAGCTGTAGAAGTTCAGTACCATTATCCTTTCAGATAATAATTTTAGGGGATGTTATGAACTATTGGTAGGAAAAGTGCTATTGCTACTCGGTCATGTACTTGCAACTACAGAATTACAAAGCTAATGGATTCTTGTTTTCCGCTTCTCTGAGCAGAGTATTAAGACAATTCTGCTGTACATAAAATGAAAATAAGCTTCAATTACTGACATTTACTAGCATGTCAGGTTTGTAATTTTTTACAGTCATAGCCGAAATCGCATTTGCTAAATTCTCTCATGAAGCAGGCTTTTCATTCTGATAGATTCCCTACTATAATTCATCTTCCTGTAAAAGCACTGATCCTAATCTTTAGCCTGTGCTAAGATGACTAGATCTTCCACTTTTAAATATAAGGTCCTCTATCTACAGGGATGCCCATTTGACACGATTCCACTTCTTGTTTCATTTGCTCTGTGGCATGCGATCACCATGTGAAAGGAATAGCACATGGTCAAACAGGTCTTTTCAGAGGTGACTTGCACACTGCCTGCTGCCAGATATAATGTAGATTGCACTAAAAAAATCAATAAAATGCTGCTTTGTAATTTATATGGCATCATTATTTTGTGAAGTACATTATTCATTGTACCACAGAGCAGTCTTTTGGCATGAGGACCTTTAAGCCAATTACAGAAGTGGAGAAACAATAGACTGTGGATTTTGTCCTGCCCAGAGAGGTGCCAAGTTCCTCTTGTTAGAAACATACCAACGAAAAATGATCAACAGGAGAGGAAGATAAATAGGGGAACCTGCCTTTCCTTTAACAGGCACTAAACTGTGTTTTGTGTAATAAAAAGCTTAAGGCCAAAGGGCAGGGAGGACGTAATTTTTTTTAACAGTAGGCTATACTGTGAGGGGCAAAACTTGGAAGCACAGACAAACAGAACTGCACCAAGAGCAATAAAGAGGGATGGCAGATGCTATGCTTTCCTCACAGCCTTGATGAGGGCTGTCTGTTTTGTCATTATTTTTAGCCTAGGATTTTGCAAGCTACTGCTTCAACTGGATATTTTCTCTTACAATCCCCAGAATCTCCTTGGTAATTGCAACTTGTTCACCGCCAGAGTATGTGCTAGCTCTTTAACTTGGTACTTTCAGGTGCTTGTTTCACATACTCTGGTTAGTTTTTATGTTAGTTTTATGGTTAGTTGGCATTACGTTCATGCTGGCACTTGAGATTCCTTCTAGTGATGAGTCTTTTTAGGTGTTAGTGTTCGGATACCAAGGATGGTTAACTTACAGGGGAAAAAAGTTTTAATGAGCTTGCTTGTCCCAGCAGTGGTAGCTCATGATTCTCTCATGGAGGCAGCTGGCACCAATGCTGGACTCAGGGTGAGGCCTTTGGTGTGAAGAAGATAACTGTATATGCTGCGCCCTGGAATTTGGGCTGCAGTAAGCACATAGATATCTGGAGGGGAAGGAGGGATCATGATTACAAATATTAATAGAGGTAAGAATGACTGGCAGCAGCAGAAAGCCTTTCTGTTGATTTACTGTTTGTGCTGTTGGTCTAAGTTGGGGAACACCTTTGTAAACAAAAAACCCTAGGGCTTTGGGTCATGATGAGATGTATTTCTTGTTTGAAGAGGTATCCACATGGGTAAAGTTTTTTGTTTGAGGCCAGTCTGCTTCACAACAAGAAGTTGCACTGTGCAATCTCCAAGAGAATTTGTTTTCCTCTGATTAACAGGATTGCATGTCCGAGGCCTAATTGCCACTCTGGAGTGCTTAATGGCACAGATTCCTGAAATTCCTAATGCCCTGAAATCTGTGGGCTATTTGGATGGGTACATCTTATGACTGAAAGTGCAGGTTAGTTTTGCAGCTCTATAGTGCTCTAGTAGTTGGGAGGAAAATTATAGAAGGCCTTGAGAAATGTCATTCTGTTGGAGTGCATGCTTACCTGGCTATGTTGGTCACCAACAGTCCTTGATATCTCACATGAGAGAAGAGCAGTGTCTCCGAGAGCACAGTGCTAGCCATTAGTAATTGCTGCCTTTTCATTATCAACCACTGTGCTATTGCATTATTGATT
>NW_009945036.1:0-35183 GCF_000696875.1 Nestor notabilis | reverse complement strand
TCCTGCTGGTCCCTTATGTTCTTACTGAAAACCACTTAACGTATTAGCCACATCTAATTGAATAGCAAGAGGAATGAATGAAATATCACTCATAAGCACTCCCTCCCTTTATAGTGATTGGCAAAAGTGTGTATGACCCTGAATATTGAAACCATCCTGAAGGCATCCAAATTTCCAAATTTTTTTTTTTTTAAATATATTTTACTCAACTTGTGCTAGATATGCTGCTGCTACCTATGTTCTGGAGACTTGCATGCTTCACTTATTGTAGGAACTAAAAGTATTCTGTATGTACAGAATATTCTATTCAGTTCTACTCAATTCTACAGACAGAATGGAGAGAAAAGTGATTTGCCTAAGGCTGTTGTGTGCCACCAGTAGAAACCAAATTTGTATTTCTGAACTGTATTATAGGCAGTTTCTCATAGTTTATTTTACAACACCTTTCTGGTCCTTGAGGAAGGTTCACCTGCTTCCCCCTCAGCATGTAGTTTGATACAGAGCATATGTGAGCATTCCCGATCTTGCCCCTTCTCTTCCTCTTTCCAGAGACTCCAGTACTTTGTTAATCACCTTCATTCTGTTTCAGCCTCAGGCGGAAAGTTACAAAGTGGGATATGGAGTACACCACATGTGAGGCAGACCACCGTTATCATCTACCTCACCTGCTTATCTATCTTTCAGTCTTAAAAAAAAAAAAAAAAAAAAAAAAAAAAAAAGAAAAGAGAATTAAGTGCATCTGGAAGAAGATCGTTAGGATGGAAGTAATATTCATTGCCATTCCTGATGACACTGACATGACATATTAGGGTGTTTATATATCTTTCAACAAATAGTCTGCTTTTTTTTATGTCAGATACCTGCTGAGGCAGGTGTGTGTCCTAGGCAAAACAGGTCACTGCAAATTGGAGCACAGTATCAAGACAAGACTGCCATTGTGGTGCCCTGAAGCTAATGTGCACAATCTGTTTTTGCAAGTGCTTTCTTATTTTTATTCTTTATTATGAGCATATACAGCACGTAAGTGTTTTTAGTATTGGCTGACACCGGTATTTTGTAGTCACGATTGTGGTATTTAAACAGGAGGTGATCTGTACCACACATGGAAAAGGGGCTGTGTTATAGAGGAAATAATTTTTGAAAGTGTTGGTATTTTTTGGCAAGAGGGTGTTGTGATTATTTTTCAAAGAATATACCCAGTGTTCATTAAGCTCATGTACAAACTCATGGTGATTTGAATCTGATTTGTAGTCTATACCTAGGGAGTATTATTATGGTGTTAGAAATGCAAGTATGATATTAAATTGGAAAGCTTTTATATCTAGTTTCATCTATTTCTTTTTTAGATGTTATGTAATACTACTTAAAAATTTCATCCTAAGAGCTGTGATTACTCAGGTGAAATGAGCAATGTCTCTTGAATAGCAACTATTGTAAATGATGGAGATCTTTTTATAAAACTTTATCATATTGTTAATATCCAAAATGCATTTGGTGTGATACAGCAACACATTGCCCTTGGTTAAGAAAATTCCTTTAACGGAGTTTGCCTGGCAGTGATTTTTAAAATGCATTTCAAGACTTTCTGAAAACCTTGAAATACAAGCGTGAGATGATTGTACTATGGAAATGTGTTTGGTGAGGGACTCACAATTAGGCTGAGAAAGTTGGGGCTTAGGCTGAGAAAGTGGGGGCTGTTCAGCCTGGAGAAGACTGCGACTGCATGGAGACCTCATAGCAGCCTTCCAATATCTGAAGGGGGCCTACAAGGATGCTGGGGAGGGACTCTTCATTAGGGTCTATAGTGGTAGGACAAGGGGTAATGGGTTTAAACTTAAACAGGGGAAGTTTAGATTAGATATAAGGAAGAAGTTCTTTAGAGTGAGGGTGGTGAGGCACTGGAATAGGTTGCCCAAGGAAATTGTGAATGCTCCAGCCCTGGTGGTGTTCAAGGCCAGGTTGGACAGAGCCTTGGGTGACATAGTTTAGTGTGTGGTGTCCCTACTCATGGCAGGGGGGTTAGAACTAGATGATCTGAAGGTCCTTTCCAACCCTAACTATTCTATGATTCTATGATCTTCAGTTTCCAGGTGAAAGAGAGCTAGTAACTTATCCCCAGTCACTGCTGGCAAATTTTAGACACGGAATGCAGGGGTTTTTTTGGTCTGGTTTGTTTTTACTTCCTTCTGCACCACTCTTATACAGAGGTAAGTTGTTTTTACAGGAGTCACTGTGTCCAGGATATACGTATCTAGCTGAAAGTTGTCTCAAGGTAAGAAAACTCCCTGAAACATGCATTCCTCACATCTCAGGGATACAGTCTTTCCAGGAAGGAAGCTCAGCTTAAGAAACTGTGTGTCATGGCACTGCATGTGTACATATTGGAACACACAATACCAAAGTATAATGTCTGTTTTTCTGAAGCAGGTCTATTTTTTAGGTTAAAGCATCATTGGGCTAAATTGGTGATTAATCAGTAATGTTCCAGCTGAACAAAGCCTCAATTGAGAAGGGTACTATTGCTGCTCCAGGTTTCAATATTGACCAGCAAAGGGCCCCTATGCAGTGCAAGGGTTCCAAAAGCAAATGTTTGAAAATAGAAATAAAAAGAGCACAGAGGAAGCTGGCAACAGGATTATGCCAGCTAATGCGCTTACAAACAGATTTTGAACAATAGTGCAGTGGATTTAGAGGATGGGTGATTTACAAGCCTGGCATATTGTTTCATACTAGGCATTTTTTTCTCATGCAGGTATTCACCTTTTTTCCCCTCCACATGGTTACCAAGGAATGCAAAGTAAGCTATCACTGTGTGTCAGATGCAAGCAAGATCTAACAGCTTTAGAGGGGCTGAGAACATGCATACAGCGTCTTGGGTGTCAGGATGACGCTATTACTGGCAGAGGACTCTGTAAGGGGCAGAGGCTTCCATGTCCTGCTGAGCTTTGTCAGGATCAAGGTCTGCTGTGTTATACAGAGAGATTGTGTAGTCTGCAAGATGGGAATGTGCTTCTGTGGCACCTCACAGGCTGAGTCATTGCGTGAAAGTACAGGACACATTATGCACTGCAGGGGGAAAGCATTTTGGGATTGTGCAAAACATACCATAGAATATTTAAGGGAGACACCACAAGCAGCGAACAGGAGAAATAGAGGTAGTATGGGGAGGAAAAGTCTTTGGAAAACAGAGGGATAAGGGGCTAGAAGGGGGCAGTTGCATATTAACAGTCTGCTGGTCAGTAGGGTTGTCTGGCCATGCTCTGTACCTGATCAACACAGTCTGTCCTGTCTTCTCATTTAAATCTATTTTTATTTTCCTGGGTACATGGGTGCAAGGTTCTCTTCTGTGTGCGTGGAAGTCTGAGAGGGCAGCAACTGGAGCGGGACCTTGCAATCACAGGAGTCCCTGTCTGTGATGTTAGCAACTGGAATGGCTGAAGGTATGCAAGTAAGGAGTGTGATCACTCCTGAATATCAACCTGGGCTAGCAAAGTAGTTGAAGTGACCAGGGATCCACATGTGCACATGTGTTCTTGAGAGTGAGAAAACTGGAGGAGCTGGCTGTGGGAAGGAGAGGGGGTCCCAGCCATGTGGCAGAGAGACTGTAGGGTCTAGGGTTTACTGAGAGGTCAGATCTATGTGTGTGTTTCTCTTTCTCTCTCTCTCTCTGCATTAAGCAACTGACATGTCTTGCAAACAGTAAATCTGTCACAGTATCCCTCAAAGATTGTTTGAGGGTTCTGTCACACGAAACCTCACCACTTCCACATGATTAATTACTGCCAAGTCCAGTCTCGAGCAAGAACTGGTAACACATGTATGTATTTGTGTAAAGTGTGGTAAAGCATCTGGGCAGATATATATGCTTGTATGTAATACAGGTTTCAGTATACGGTAAGGCTTTGAACAAGATTTGAACAGTCCCTTACCAAAGTGAGAACATTTTGCCTTATTGTGAGCTAATGATTTTTTGAACATTTATTGAAGTCTGGAGAGTGGTTCTCATCAGCAGGTGCTGCTTGCAGGAAGGAGAGATATACCTGGATCTGGCTTGACCAGGCATACTGGCTGTTTGAGAAGGTGAAAGCAGTGAAAATCTTGGGGGAATGAGTATTGATATTGTCTCCCAAATAAGTTAAAAATCAGTAAGTCTCTTGATGGGGAGCAGGAGTTGGGGTGGAAGTGAGAAGGTCAAAACAAAAAAGGCTGTGGTGGTAAGAATTAATCCAAACAGATTCTAACGGAGGGAGGAAGCACACATTCCCTGGCTGAGGTCTTCTTTAGGTTTGTTTCCACAGGATATGATGGAATTTGATAAGGACTGCATTCTGATCTCTATGGTCAAGGCATTGGTTTGACACAATAGAACATGGTAAGCTTTTTGAATGCATAGTCATATTTTTATTTCTGTCAGCCACTTTGCTAACTTCTATTTCTATTCAGAAGCTTCAAATGAGAAATATAGTGCCCTAGGCACCATTTCTTACCAGCAGATGGGTCCTACCAGGAGGTGGTATGGATCTTAGGAGCTGTGAAAAATTAGATGGGGTGATTGGACCCTGAAGGAATGTAACACTCCCTCTCACTCTTCCCTCAAAAGCTCTTTGGAAAGCAACCAATTCAAAACAAAACTTCATTTGTGGCGTTATATGAATGCTAAGCAACACCTACAAAGAAGCAAACTGAGTGGTGGTGGAGCTGCTGTGTCCTTTCAGAAACATTTAATAGAGTTCAATTTAAAAAAGAGGGGAAAAAGTCTTTGATAACAAGTCTAGTCTATAAACTTTCCATAGAAGTTTTCCAGGATTGTTTCAGAGTCATTTATGATGACAAATTCTTCATTATCACCAGAAACTGTTCCTGCCATAGGTATAAAGTGCTATATCATGGTGAAAAAGCACACAGGAACCTCTGTTATGCTCACTTGAGTAGGTGCACAGAACCAAAAAACTACTGAACATTGGAGACTTCATTCTGCCATAGGTATTAGCCCATTTGGCCTGAGATGATGACATAAAATTGTGTAGCATCTTTTGATTTAATATATCTTTACTTTCTGAATGCTTTCTGAAGCTGTGTGCTAGCCAGAACATCACCATCTTTCATTTCATGCAAGTAGGAGATGTGTAAGATACATCACCCTTCCCAGGTATTCTGGCCCAAACCTGTCCTGGAGAACACTGAAATATGTGCATGTTGGCTAACATGTCAACCCAGCAGGCACAGCTCCAGTGATGACTCTATAAACCTAAGTTTAATTGCTTTAATCTTTATAATTTTAATATAGCCTTATTTATAAAATGGATTTAATTCATGTAACCATTGTGTAGGAATGTTTTACAGGCACTGCTAGTTCCTTATCCAGGATTACAAATATGCATAAGAATAAAATGAAATTAGATGTTACGGTATTAATTTATGCATTTTTAAAAAAACATCAAAGTCACGTAACCTATGTCTAATGATTTTATTTTACAGTTCTACATTTTTGTCTTCAAAGAAATCTACAAACAATGACTAATTAATCCTTGCAGCAACTCTTTGAAATAGGTAGACAGACATAATTAATCCCATCTAACCATTTCTGTGCCCAAGGCAAAATATTGAATCAATATTTAAGCCAAGATTAGAGCTCAGTCATACTCTGTGGTCATTTTGCTAAACTAGCAGTTCCCAAGTTTCCTTAGATTGCCTCCCTCCTATCCTACTGTGGTAGTTTAGATAGGCATCTGCCTTGACCTGCACCAAGCCTTCATTCTCTACCCTCAATTTGTGTGCCAAAATGCTTTCCCTTCCTCTCCCGCTCAGAAATGGCTTCCACTTCAGTCAATCCACATGTGGAAGGTCTAACTTTTCCCCTCTAAAATCCTGTACCTGGCTTTCATTTCTGTATGCTTGTCACTGCCTGACCAGCTCTTTGCACCTGCAATCCTCCTCCCACAAGTTCCCTGTCCTTCACATGCCATTGCTCCCCCTCAGAGCCCTTCTTCTATGCTTGGTGTGTACATTGACATCCCCCCGGGGAACAGCCCCTTTCTTCCTGTAGTCCCAGCTCCCCCCAGCAGTCAGGAGGAAGCTCTGCTGATGGGGCTGGTGTAAGCTGCTTTGTATGTTCTAGTTTCCTCACTCTTGCACAGTGAGCAAGGAGAAGATTGAAGGTAAGCTTTGCACCATTAAATAGCAGACACTGTTCTCATAGATCATGGCCCATACCAAGATGTAGCCTGTGATCCATGTGTCTGATACTGTAGGCAGAGATTCATGAAAGATTTTGCAGCATGTTTTGAGTTACAAAAGCACTTTATAGGATCAAGACAGGCATTGTTGTTCAGATAATGGTGAAGATTAAGGAAGTTTGTGAGTTTGGTTTGAGGAATCAAAGAGATGCTGATGCTGTAACAAAGAATATTACTTACACTGAAAATAGTCTAGTGATATACAGTCTGGAGTGAGGCAGTTCTGAACACCATAGTGAGCAGCAGGGATTGCAAGGCAGCAACAGTTGTCTTGTGGCAGACTGTGATAAAGTCCTGATTTGGCAGAAGAAACTAATTCTGCATAACATGGAGTGATGGATGTGGTACAAGAAAAAAACAATGGAAAAATAGATTCCCACCTAATGTTATCAAAGAACAGCACCAGGAAGTGAGAAACAGTACCAGAACCATGGTGGTGTTTAGGATCTGATCAAATCTTTGTTGGCTATAGCTTTTCTTATCTGGTAGGAAATAGAATTGATGTGATCTATCCTGTAGTTGTTGATAACAAAGTCACATTTATATTTGTGCTTTGATGTAACATGTCAAACCAGAAAAGGTATTTACCCTGACTATAGGGATTCCATTCCCCAACAAATTAGTGAATGGACCAGGAATATTCCCGCAGGCAGCTGATCTGACTGCCCTCAGTTGACATGCCTCACTAGTTGACATGACGCAGTTTCCTTGTACTTACCATTTCCCTTATAAAAAATGTTACGTCTTTGGGTGACTGCAGGAGAGAGAAAAGAAGGGGTTACACAGAGGACCTGAAATTCTCCAGCAGTGTTTCACTATATCTGAGGATATACTACAAACACAGTGCACAGCTGCAAAAACTCTGATTTATCTTGGCATCCCCAAAGGTGTAATTTTCTGTGGGTGAGATTGCATAGCTATGTCTGCTGCTTGATTCCATCTTCTTTAGAAAAACATTTGATGCTGTCCTGGGTTCAGCTACAGCAGCCATTTTTTCTCCTTCTTAGTAGCTGGTGCAGTGCTGGGGTTTTGACTTTCAGTCTGGGAACAATGCTGATAACACCGATGTTTTTAGTTGTTGCTCAGTAATGTTTACTCTGACCAAGGACTTTTCTCAGTCTCATGCTCTGCCAGGGAGGAGGGGAAGGCAGGAGGAAGCAGAGACAGGACACCTGACCCAAACTGGCCAAAGGGGTATTCCATACCATAGCACGCCATGCCCAGTATATAAACTGGGGAGAGTTACCCGGAAGGCCCAGATCGCTGCTCGGGTCAGGCTGGGTATCGGTTGGCAGGTGGTGAGCGGTTGTGTCCTCTCCCCTTGTTATTCCTCTTACCATTATTATTGGTAGCAGTAGTGGTTTGTATTATACCTTAGTTACTGGAGTGCTGTTATCTCAACCCGTGGGAGTTACATTCCTCAGATTCTCCTCCCCATCCCTCCGGAAGCAGGGGGAGGAAGGAAGGGGAGGGGAGTGAGCGAGCGGCTGCATGGTTCAGGGTTGCCGACTGGGCTTGAACCACGACAGATGCTCTGCCTCATACTTTCAGGCTCTCTAAAGCTGACCAAAACAGTGGATATCTTCTTAAAATAGATAGCCTGCTTCAACTATAGATTGATTAGGTTTGACTAGATAGACTTATATGTAGTGCAGAATTTCAGATCGATGATCATAATTGTCCTGCTTGGCTTTAGATCATTGGTTTTGCCTGGGAGCTAAGTCTTTCCATTCAGCATAATTCAACAGAGTAAAATCCAGAGCTCTATAAAATAAAAATTGTACATTCAACCAAATGGAGAATGTCTGAGTATAGACATATGGCAGATTAATTTTTTTAGGCTGTTGATAATCTCAAAGAACATGTAGTAACAGAACAAATTAGCATGTTGGTGGAGGTTCCCCCGCCACCCACAGCGAATGGTATTTTGGGGCATATAAATGGGAGTCAGTTACAATAACACATCCCTTTCAATCTGAGTAATTTCTACTAAATCCAAGATGACTACTGTCAAAAGGAGATGTACAAGCATAGTGTTCTTTTTGCTTTAAAATAGTTATATGCTGCAAATACATGCAAGAGAAGGCAAATCACTTAAGGACTCTCTTGGAAGAACCAACTTGGTGGAAATATAAATGTCTGTCAGTTTTCTGACATAGTTTAAATGTTAAATAACAGATAACCTAGGATCACCCAAACTACATGGCAAAGCTTTATTGTATGATACTATCTCACAATGAAATCCTGCTTGTTGACAATTGAATTAAAATACTTTATTTGTATCCACACTGAAGGTCTCTGTTCTGGTATTTTCTCTTGCACTTACCTGTCTACAAATGTTTAACTTGTGTAGAGCCAGTGTAGCAGTGAGGATTTGCTGCATAAAATCTTGAAGAAAGTTTTCTTCTAGTCTAGGAATGTATTTTTTTGATTTCTGGAATTAAAAGCCTGAGGGCAGCTGATGAGCACAAGGCAGAAGCCTAGCCCCACTGAACTGTTATCAGGTACTTCTCCTGTAGTGAACAGAATTATCCTAAGGTGATAACTGTTGAGATACTCAGTGATCTTTGTCTCACTCTCAAAAAAAGAAGGAAAAATGAAATGCCCTCTTTTCACTATGCAAATTTTGCAGGCATTTTACTGCATTCAGTGAACTGTTATAACAGATGCAGATGAACACTTCCCACCCGTTCTCCGCTGATCTGACACACTGTAATCACTTGTCCTATATTCCTGTACTATATAGTGGCTTCTTCCGCCACTATAGAAACACAGCCAACAAAACTGAAACAAAGGTCCCTAAAGGCTTCAGTTTGTTAAAGGTTAAATCTCTCTCCTTCTTTCAGGCCAGGACGTAAGACTGATTGGTGGTGTCTTCTCAGCTTAAACAAAGCCAAAGGCTAGGTGGCAAGTAAGAAGGTCTGTTGCCCTTTCTGCCCTACAGCTCAGACTAAGCAAGACCTTTACTTCCTCTTTGTGTAGGCTTTCACCTTTAGAGCTGCAGAACTCACCATGGAGCTTTGAGCTCCATCTGACTGCAGTGATCAAGATTTTGTGGCTCACAATCATCTGTAGTAACAGATTTTTATTTTGAATGATCAAAGAAAGCATGGCACAGTAAAATTTCTAATGAAGTCATATATGTCCTTACTGGTGCCAAACTTTGCACTTGTACCCTCAAAGCAAAGGGTGCTTGTGAGGGTCAAGGGTGATTAAGTACCTCTAAGGACCTCAGGATTAAGCCCAGAGGAAAATTTGGAAAGATATTTACCATTATCTGGTAACCTTCCCAGAATGAAACTTTTTTGCAACAATACAAAGGAAAGCCTTATTAAAAACTTCTTTTTATTGTTTTAGAAATGTTTGCAGACAGGCTTTTTCAGTGACTGTGATCCTTAAGATGAGAGCCAATGTAACTTCTTCCCAGGGCATAATAGTGATAGCATGAATTGTCCTTATGAATTTTCCTAAGTATGGATGTTGCAGTCCTGATTGTGCAATTTAGAAGTGAAACGCTTTGGAACAAATGTAGCCCTAGATCTGATACCTTTTCTTCTGCCAGGAAAGTAGTGTCTGTTCCCTGTCCTACAGTTTCTGTCCCAAATCTCTGCCAGATTTCTCGGTCAGCACCTTTGCAGATGAAGCTGATCAAAGTCCAGGATTCCTGGGAAGGTCTTCCATCTCCTGATTCCATCTTAAGGATTTGGATAGGAAAACTCATCTAGCTGAAAAGAAATCACCTCCTCTTGTACTGGGTTGGGTTTCAGCTAGATCAGCTCCCCAAACCTCTGCCTGAATGTGCTAGTCCAGTGTAAAATCAGGTAGAAACATGTGATGAGTCTTAAGAAGGAGATTTAAGTCCTAGTTACCCTTAGTTTTCAGTCTTTTCTGCCTAAGAAAAACTTGCCTTTCTCTTGTCTTGACCCAGCCTCTTGTTTTTACCCATAGAAAGTGCAAGTAGGTACCAAAATATTTTGCAAGATAAGCATGGAACATACTGTAGAAGTGTCATAAGAAATAGATGAGACCCATGCAGCATCCCTTTACTCTGCTATGAATCAGCTTCTGCACAGCCTACCTGGAAGTGCTTTAGAGTATCTGGCCTTTTTTCCCCTATGAGCACAAGAAGACCTCAGACTTCCTCACCCTCCTGAAAGTTTTGAAACTTAGCATTGTCACTCTGCCTTCTATAAACAAGTTAGAGAGACACCTGCAGAAAATCACAGGTATCAATTCCTGCAGTCATGATGCAGTTTTCACCTTTGCTAAGAGTCCTTGCAGAACTGTGTGATATTTAGTGATCCAACGAGTCTGATATCATGGTTCTTGTACAGGAATAAAGTGTCAGAATATTAGTATATTCTTATCAAGAGTGAAGGCCTCATCTTGCTTGCTGTGCTGGGCAAAATTAGAATAGTTAGGCATTTTTTATACACACTTGCTTCTCTAGCTGCAAAACAAGTCGATTTAAATTTTTCGTAAATGTGAAGTACTCTAGTCCATCTGGTTTTTATTCGGTGGTAACTTTAATGAAATACCACTAGAGGGCAAAATGACAGCTGCAAGCCGTTTGAATTTTGGGACTGTGGACCTGCAAATGCTGAGGTTGATGAAAAATTATCAACTGCAGTGGTGCTGAAATGAGCTTTAAAAATCCATTCTCTTCCACAAATACTAAAAAATTCTCCCAAATTCTTTAAAGATGAAAAATAAGCTAGTTACTGTAAGCTAACATACTGTGAATAACTGTTAAATGTAATTAACAAAAATTATATATATTGTTAATCAGTTTTGTGAAACACAAAGATACACGTATCACATCACATGGCCTTCTGAAATTGTTTGGAGTTCCCCAATATAAACAACAGATCTGACAAATTCTGTGATATTTAAAAAAAATATTTCAACATTTGTGTATATATACATGTACATATGTCCATACCTACACATGCACACAAATTTACCTCTACGTTAATAATATAGGTGGAGTGCTGACCAAGTGTGGAAGAGCTGAATTTGATTCCTAATACTGTTTTATTGTTCCCTAGAGCTTCAAAAACACTTTAAAAAATACCTAATGCAGTCCAACAGCCAGAGGCTTTGAGCTTCTCAGATGCCTTAAACAAAGCCACAGTGGTCCTGGTTGGTACTTGAATGAGAGGCCTCAGAGGCAAGAAAGAAGGCTGTGGGATGCATGTATTTTCTGCTTTTAATCCTGCTGCTATTTCTGTCTCCCACAGAAGTTCTTGTATTTCAGTTTGTTCTTATCGTGAAACCTTTGTTTCCTTTTCTCCTTATTATTTTCAAAAGAAAATTGTATACAACCAGTGGGGGAAATACTAAAGCCATCTCATTTTTTATTCTAAACTTTACTTACATAAGGCTTCAAAGAAAATAATAGGCAGTATTTGAAATAAAGTCTTTAGCATTTGGCTCATTGTTTAAAGGGTACTGTGGATAACATTCCAATTACCAAGTTACTGTGGCCTCAACCTGGAACAGTTTCCCTTTAATTTTGTCCCACAAATGCATATAGCTATGATAGGACTTTCTGTTACATTTAGATAGTATTCTTTGCTTTACAAGTCCCTAAATACACTTCATCAGACACACAGCATGTTGATACATTAAAGGGGTTTCCTTCTGGAAGAAATGGGCATTAAGCCCTGGAAAAGTAGGACTGTGTCAACAGAGTGAAGAGGTAAGGCCCAGTATGTTGGCTGTTGAGATCAATCTGGACAATGAATCCAGCTCATTTAGAGTCCGTATTTGCCATGTCTTTGCATGATTGTGCCTTAGGGTTGTCCTGGGAACCAAGAAAAGGAGGAGCCAATTCTTGGTCTTGGAGGAAATTTGCAGCTCAACTTGCACCTCAGAGCAAGTTCAAGCATGTACTTTCTGAGAGTGGCTAGGTCCTGGTGTACTCTCCCAGATCAGATCAATCTTACACAGATTATTGAAGATGTTCATGGAGAAGAAATCTGATTTTCAACACAAGTTTTGGAGGCTTCATTCTGGTGGAATATCCTACAGCTTTGAGCTCTTCCTGCATGGCAGGATAGGCCTGTCCCTACACCAACACCCTTTAGATCCCCAGCCTGGTGTGTAAAGCCCAAAAGCCAGAGACCCTTGTGCCTGATAGGTCTTTGGGAGCAGATCCTGTTGGCTGCAAACCCGTCTGAAAGGATTGTCCCTCCTCCGCATGACTTGGATCTCAGAGGAGCTCCAGGACTGAGCCTTCAGGGCCAGCTGGCTCCTGCATCTCACAAACATAGAGATACCACTTCCCAGGGAGGTTGCATGAGGCCCCATTTATATCAAACTGACATTCCCAGGGATTGGGAAAACATAACGATGGGCTGTTTAAGTGGACATGAAAAGTCAGACACTTTCTTGTAGGACAAGGTAGGCTGTGGAGATGTTACTTGTCCTTTTTGTCTTTTCTCTTGGTGTTGGTCCCTGAGCTAATCTGGCTGCGGGTAACAGTGAAGCCATCAGAGACACACATGAGGGATTCAGAGGTGAGCACTGTGCTTGTGATCCAAGAGGGGGAAGGTGGAATATCACTCAAGAGAATTCTGCTTGTTAAATCCTAAGAGACCCTCAGTCACTGATGAAATCCTGTATGTGACAATTACAGTACCCATGAGGTAATACTGGCATTCAAGACCAGACAGCTGTTATAACCTAGCACAAACCACAGATAAACCCATTAGTTTTGATAGGCTTCTGCAGGACCAACTCATTCATTTGATGGATAGTTGCATAGGTTAGATTTTTCGAAGGAACCAGATCTGTAATGGGCAGGGTATGACATAGTTATATGGCTTGACTCTGTAACAGATTAAATTTTCTAAGTGATTTTTGAAAAAGTATTTCTTTAGTTTCTGTGATTTTGAAGTAGTATGTGTAAAAGTTCCCATCACCACTGCTAATCATGTATAATTTAATAGCTATGTTTCCAGTACATTAGGTGGCTATATTGGATAGTAGTAACTAATGATGATCTTTATAACTAGTTGAGTAAAGTATAGCTGGTTGCATTTTTCAAAAAAAGTTGAAGACCAGTACCTGTACACAGACACATGCACACACATATTCTGTGAAAGTTTTTCAGTCATTATTTTATTTTTTGCAAATAATTATTATTTTGCAAATAATAGTTAATTTTTTTTTGTTTGGTTGGTTTCTCCATTCATGCTGTTTCTGATGATCTACCTGTTGCTAAATAGGAGCATCACTGGAGTTCCTGACAACAGTGTAGCAGGGGACATGTGCTCAGGAGAGCAACCCAAGAAAATGATGGAGACAAGGAGATAATGAAATTCACAGAACATGTGCTTGTATTTCCAAACATAAAATTTTGAGATTCAGAGGAAATGTTTTGTCTTTCATGTTTTCATATTTTATAGAAAAATCAAATGGAGCATGAAAAGCAGACCTGGGAAAATTAACCAAACCCCTCATTTTCTGCAAAAAGACTGATTTGGTAGGAATATTTTCATCAAGGTCTTAAAAGCTTGATGTGCTCTGCTCTGAACTGTAAAAACAAGTATGGATTCTTAGACATTTGCATATATACTAAAGATACAGGTCAGGTTCCAGCAGAATTTAATCTTCATGCAAGATGTCAGTCCCTTGAATCCCACTGAAAGCTCTTCCTCAGTACCTGGCAGATCTGCTTCCAGCTCTTAATCTTCCTTTTGGCTGATCTCTCTGTTAGTTAATAAGGAGCTATTTACACTTCATTAACAAGATACTATTGTCCATATTAAAATATAATTGATTCGCCATTTAAATTGATTTGAATTGAATTGATTCATCATTTAAATCTGGTAGAAAGTAAAGTGTACACTACCTTTTTGTTTGCTTCAAATGAGAAGTGTTTTACGTTATGTTCTTTACAGTTTCTTATGCTAATGATGTTTTTGCAATTCCCTTCATAATATAAAATAGTTAATTATCAATCATGACAATCCTGCTGTGGGTTTGGATAGAGTCTTTCATTCTTCCATTTATTAACCCTGTTGTCAAACAGTGAATAAAAACCATGACTGGTTTCTCTTAGTTACTGTTGCTTTGGAAACTAGTTACATGTCTTCATTTGTAAATGACCGTTCTTTCAAAAAAAAGAGTTAAAAGAATCTGGGTGTTCTTTCTTTTTCTTTCTTTCTTTCTTTCTCTCTATTATGATTAATATGCTATGTCTGAAAACTCTGTTTCAAATTGGTGGGTTACAGCTTCTGAGCCTTCTGAGTCAGCCTTCTGAAAGCTGATTAGCTCGTAATTCAATTTAGAATCAGCATTTATCAGCAGAAACTTATAATCAGAGAGGAAGTGTGTAACAAGTAATGAAGTCTTCTTCCAAGGTCTTTACCAGCCTTCCTCAGTGACCTTAGCAAATTCCTGTGTAAATACTGTTACTCTTTTCCTGTGCCTGGTTTATCTAGAGAAGAAGTATTTTGAGCAAGGACTATTGCTGTACATAAGAATGTCTTCAACATGCAGCTGTCCTGACAGTATTCTTCAAAGGTGCTTCTTGTCACCTCTGAGTCAGTAACAGCTCCTCTGAGTTTTCCTAACACTACCAGGGTGGAAGGGTTCACTGTTACTTAAGCTTTTGCAAGTGAGAAGGTAGAAAACTTGGAAAAATCTTTCAGATTCTATGGTAATACAACCCCCACCATAAAATCTGAATGCAATATATTTGTGATTATTTAATTGTAGATTTTAAGTGGCATTTTTGTTTGTTTGGTTTAAGATATATCTAATTCATGAGAATAAGAGAAATTTACATGGATATCAATTAAGTCCATGTAATTTTTAAAAACTGTTATTGTGAAACACAAAATGTAGAACAGATACACATCCATCCCATGGCTTATTCTTTAAATACACTGTTAGAAACAACCTTTATCTAGCATCCAGTAATTGCCTCATTAACTCTAAAAAGCTGTTAGGGTGCTTTGTCTTCTATAGCATACTCAGAAGTACTGGGTTATTTTTACATTGGAAGGCAGGAGGGAGTCTGATTTTAGTACTACCTACTCACCACAGCACAAGATGTCTGGCATTAACCTAAAGAATGCTGTTTTATTGGAATTTTTGTCAGGGTTGAAATGCTTTTGAAAGTTACCAAGCTGACAACTCTGGAGAATGTCATCCTGTATTATCTGTTGGATGGGTACAACGCTGGCGGTGACTGCTCAAGCTTCCTGGTATTGTTCCTTTGCCATCTACTTCAGGCACATGTAGAAGGTCCACCCTTAAAAAGGACTTCATACTGCAGTGCTTCTAAATGCTAAAATCCTCTATTGGAATAACACTCAAATCACCACATTCGTTTTTCTCTAAGTCTTGATTGGTACCAGTTGAGCTGGTAACTAAGTCTGCTAAAATAAGAGATTCTCTCTCTCCCTGCTTTTTGTATAGTTAATAGGCAGAGGTTAGTTCAAAGCAGGAGCCTTGAGTTAGGTGCTGCAAATCTCTAATGCCACTCCTCATCTAATTGCCAAAGACTGGGTATCCCTGCAGCAGACTTGCAGCTCATCCCACCAGTCTCCCTGGTGGAAGTAATGCCCTGAAGTGCACTACTTTTTGGCATTCTTCTGAACTACCTGAAAGGAAGTTGTAGCAAGGTGTGCGTCAGTCTCTTCTCCCAAGCAAAAAGTGACAGGATGAGAAGAAACTGCCTCAAGTTGAAGGAAAGGTTTAGATTGGATATTAGGAAAATTTTCTTCACTGAAAGGGTTGTCAAGCGTTGGAACAGGCTACCCAAGGAAGTGATTGAGTCACCTTCCCTGGAGGTATTTAAAAGATGTGTAGATGTGGCACTTAGGAACATGGCTTAGTGGTGGACTTGGCATTATTTGGTGAACAATTGGACTTGATGATCTTAAAGCTCTTTTCCAACCTAAATTATTCTGTGATTCTAAACCCATAAGGCTCCAGTCCTCTCCCCAGGAAATATCTGTACCAGAGAAAAGATATATGAATAATGCTGCTCTTGCAAATACACTTTTCCATTTCCAGCTCCCAAAACACCTTAGCAGAGGAATGCCTTGATATCTTTTTAATATTCTGGAGCAGAGTATCTACATTCCTCTGAGTACTGCCCAGGACACTGATACTAGTGAGTAGTACACCCTTATAGGATTGGTATAGTATAATTCTACCCAGCTATTCTAAATCTGTAATACAAGAGAAATTAAATTTAAAGCAAACAAAAGCCTTCATTTAAAAAATGCTCAAAGTAAATATTTAATAACAACTTACTGAGAAAAGTTAAAAAAAAACCCCAACATAAATTAATCCTAAACTTACATCTGAAACTCATTTAGCTGACAAACAATAGATACTAACAACTACCTACTTCAAATGATCAGGGATGCAGAATTTGCACACAAATCTGCAAACAGGTTGTATTCATGGGAGATGGGATAATAATGATGAACTGGGGAAGAGTGAATGCATTTCTGTTTGATCCCTTTCTTGAGATTCCCTGGAAGGAAGCAGGAAGGGAATGGGACTGGGGCTGGGGATTCTTTCATGATTTGTACCTCCTTTGTGACTACTGATCCCAGATTTATTCAAGGCTGCTTTTCCTTGCATGGATATGTTAATGCCATTTTTACAGTAATCTCCTCTCTTGGTGGTAAACATGGCTTGTTTATCATGGCTTGGCTAAACTGCTAGCAAATTTTTGCTATAGTGAGAGGTAAAATGCTTTCTTTACCCTGGCAATTTGAAGAATTCATCCTGAAGCCTTTCTATACAGGGCACCTTACATTTACTACAAACGTGTACAAATATGGGATTAGAGCTGAATCTCATTACTAGCTCTCTCTTGGGACTAGAAGTTTGATAATCAGTTTGGGATGGCTAATTCTCAAACCTTGTCCTTAAATGATACAGTGATACTACTACATTTGCATACACATGCTCATTCCCTCCTCAGCAAATAACCCATTCACTACCTACATCAACTCTTTGATAATTAGCTTTAACTTTCTTAAGAACTCCTTTCAATTTACTACTGCGAGATAACCAAGATTATGAATCAAGCTTTTAGAAGTCTGGCTATTAGATTGCAGCATGTGACAGGTAAGCATGAGACACAGCACAAAGTTGTAAGAATCATAGTTACTTTTCCTTTCTCAAATAATACTTCTTTATTTCTGTTTAGGATCTATATACCCACATATTTCACAGAAAATATTTTGTTAGTCTTTGAACTGCAAACTCCTCAGGTCTCCAGAGCAACATACATTAAAGAATGAAACTAGATGTTCTTGTGAAAGCTGAAATCTGCAGTATTTTGATGATTTCCTTTCCTAAAAATATACCTCTTGATGTACTGTGAATCAGATATCTCCGTCCCACTTACTGCACCAATAAAAAAATAAAGAATACTTTCCAAATGTATTAGAGACTTTTTCAACAGTACAACAGTTGACAGTATTAAGTTATTTTTTCATAAGCATTAGCTATAGAAACTTTGAAATTAAGAAAAAAGTAACCTGCAGCTTAGTATTCCAAGCCAAGGTAAAGAATAGCATCCTGAGGATAAGAATTTCTTGACCTTATCCACATTTAAGACCCCTTTTCACCTCAATCAGCTTTGCAGAACAGACACAGGGGTTTTGTATAAGTTATCTTTTTTGTTCCTCTTCCAAGAACTAGCACTTACTGTTCTGGACCTGAATTCTGACTTCCTCAGAAGAAAGGTAATTATAAAGTGTTTAGAAATATTGGCACATTATGCTTATTGCTACACGTGAAACATGTGCCTGGATATACCTCATCAGGTGAAACATAAAGTTATACATGAAAAGGTTTTGCATGCTGATGTTGAGGGACCTGTAATATGTTGAACACCAGACAGAAGAAAAAAAAGTAGTATTGCCTCCAAATATTTTTTATCAAATGACATGGAGGGAAGAATTTCTCTCAGATTTTCCCTTGTGGTCTGTGTTTGACCAGAAGTCTCTGGGTAGTAAAAGATGCTGAGCAACACAGAATCTTAAGGGAAAAGCCCAAATGCTGAGAAGAGGAAGCAGAGAAGCCTTCACTTCCAGCTTATTCTGCAGCTTGTAAAAAATGCAATCAAACCTTTTTTTCTTTTTTTTCTGTGGATAAAAGATCATAGGGAAATGTCTACTCTGGTTATACTTTGCCTCTTAATGATGCATTAGGACTACTTAATTGCACCAGCTGGCTAAAAAAATTCTGCCTTTCCAGCACAACATAAATATCAGTGCTCTCCCTGAAACAAAAGGAATAATGGTTTTGGAAAATATTAACATTTCACATATCTTTTTATTATTGCTGGCTAGACATGAAAAAAAAACAAAGCTACATCTGTGGACGGAGTTGTGATCTCTGTTAAGACTCCTACCACAAAATTGCATATTTATTTAATGCCTAAAGTCAATTGCTCTCTCACAAGATCATTATCAGAGCCATAGACAAAATGGAAAGCTTTCCAAAACAGGATCACACTTTCCAAATTGTAAATAAAGATATAAACAAACAACATGTGAATAAATAAGGATAATTAATTTACATATCTGATGGAGCCTTTTTTTCCCCAAGTAGTAGGTAGTCAGATTCAACTCCCAGTGACTGGAAATCAAGACAACACAAAGAACTGAGACCAGAACCCTAGAAATATCCAGAGTTTCTCATGCTAGGTTATTTGGGGGTTTTTTGTTTGGGCTTTTTTTTTGGTGTGTGTGTGGGGTGTTTGGTTTTTTTTGTTTGGTTTGGGCTTTTTTTCTGTGTTTTGTTTTTTTGTTTTCTGTGTTTTGTTTTTGTTGGTTTTTTTTTTCCTGACATTTAATGGCTTGCTTTTGTAACTGTAATTCCAACTTCCAGCTTTACTTCCTCGAGCGTATTTTATGCTACTAGGTTGCAACATTATTGCCTCAAATTAAAAGGTACTTCTTTAACCTAAAATCTGTTTTAACAGAGTTTTGTTTGTAGTGATGTATTTTTCTCAGGTTTAATCATAGCACATTTAGTTTGGTGTTTTGAAACATGATTCACATCACCTTTGTACAGTTAATATAAGGCAGTTTTATAGTTCATCAGCAATTAGAAAACAGAAGGCCATAGGCTTATATTACACAAGTGAGTGATGCAAGTGTGAAGAAATGTCACCATAGCAACTCAGCTTGCACACAGGATGCTGTATTTAACCTTGGGGAGCTCTTAAGGCTCTTCATTCCTGAAACAGCTGAACACGATGTGGTAACAGGGATGTGTCTTCAGTGCTATAGCAGTAAATTTGTCTCAGAAATGTGCAAATGCTTTGGCCCAATATAACTTCTAAGAAACCAGTAGTATATGAGCATTCAAACTGATGTGCCTCATAGAAATTATGACTCGCTATTGTGAATATGTGACATTGCTTGCTCTTTTTGGAAGTGGGAGGGAGCTATCTATAGAGCTTATTGCATTAAGACAGAAGCATCTTACCAGGAAAATATTTCCAGGAATTACTGTTTTATTCTGTTTTTCTCCTGCTAGTCCACACACCCTTCTCTCTGCACAGTTACTATGAGCTTTGTCAGGAAAAAGAGGAAAACCAAATAGACTTCTGTGT
Source organism: Nestor notabilis (assembly GCF_000696875.1). Lineage (NCBI taxonomy): Eukaryota > Metazoa > Chordata > Aves > Psittaciformes > Psittacidae > Nestor > Nestor notabilis. The sequence continues at coordinate 15,341 of NW_009945036.1, read as the reverse complement.
TTGTCTTGCAGGTTTGAATTTTCCAGTTCCTAGTAAACTAGCCATGTGGATGATATTAATTAGAAATGTGAATCTATATGCCCTCAAGTCAGATAGAAGTCATGTGAATTAGCCTCACTAGAGGGTCACGCTGCTAGTAAAATAGCTCTAGGCTGCCAATTTTTGCTAGAGCCAACATTTCAATAACCTTTGGTAAGGAAATTTAGGAGTTATAGAGGTGTAAGGTCATAAGGTCAAAATGAATTCTTAGAAGAAACAAACAGTGGTAGGTTTGAATACTGTGTGGTTACTACCTCCCCTCAGAGGGCAGGCTAATGCTTCACCATTCGCCATTTAGCTTCAGATTGACTTAAGAAAAAACGCCTAGGACCGGAGTCCAGGTTCACTGGAGGACTTGTTAACTAACTACCTTTCAGGGTGCCTAAATCACATATCATTAAGGGGTTTGCAAAACCTGACTGAGCTACTTTAGGTGTCTACAAGCCCTTTGGCATCTCATTTTCCAGTGGTAACATGCATCGAGTTCTTACTTTTCTGCAGAAACAATTGATACTCAATCACCCATTGTCCACCTCGTGCCTACTCTCTGACAAGACTTGCACATGAGGCCTTCTCATCTGTATGTCACATGTAGGAGAGGAGTGGTGATGTCTCTAAAATGATTCTGGGGAGAATCACTCATTTGGGACAAGGAAATGTGAAGGTCTGTCAATAGAAGAGACACATTTACTGATGCTTAAATTCTAAGGGAAGATGTAACAGAAAAGCCCCATTTAGCCTTTTAAGGAAATTAATTAGACAGGTTTACCAATAAGTGAGAAAGCAATGCTTCTATAACAATTCTTGTTCATAATATACAAGAGCAAAAGAAGAGGCACTATTACAAAATTATAGCTGACAGTGTGAATTTCAACTATATAACTAAGAGAAATGTATAGAGGTAGTTATGTTAAATGCTGTTTTTTCCACACCACACTATTGCACGGCTGCTCAGGAACATGTCTTTGTACCTGTCTGAACAGATAATTTTAAACTCTCCATTATAATTAAGTGGGTTTTACATAATTTCACAACCAGAAACTCTGATGTGAAAGCAGAAAAATGGTGAAAAACAATCTGGTAAGTAAGAAAGCAAAAAGAAGCATGAATAGTTTTAAAATTTCTGCCAAGTATCAAAATCAGGTGACAAGACTAGCTGAAAGTATTTTGGCCAGTCCATCAGTTTCCAAGTCAGTAATCTGTAAAAGCTGTGGGTTCATTTAAGAGTCAGGTCCTGTGTCTGGTGAAGTTAGAAGCCAGAGATTCCCCACTGACTTCAGCAGGGAAGAAGGGTAAACCTCTTGTAGAAGGGATAAATGTTGAAAATTCCCAGCTTCAAGACAAATACATTTTGGTCCAACTCTTCAGTAAGGTAGAATCCTGTTACTTGCTGCTCCACCGTGCTGCTCCAGTGATGAACTTCCCAATGGATGGCTGTGATTAGAGACTCTCTTGTAATGGGGCAAGAGACGCCCATCTGCCAGTCTGACCTCCCTGCTGGGACATGGGCTTCTTGACTAATCCAAAAACCTAAGGCACAGTGGGAAGACTGTTGAGGTATATCCAGTCTCTGACTGTGACTCATGCTGTTCATGTTACTCATCCACGTGGGCACTAATGAAGTGACTCTGAGGTTCTGGGAACACAGGGGATGGATTCCAGGTCACAAATGATGCTTGCCAATACTGCCATTTGACTGCAGAGGCCTACCCTGGGTCATATGAGTCATGAATTTGAATGGAGATCTTTACTAATAGTGATGGCATTGAGCTTCAGCTTCCTTAAAAATAATGTGCTGCTTTTTAAAGGTGGAATGGTGAAAAGAGGGAGGCTGTAATAGGGAAACTGTCTAATACCAGTGCTCAAACTCTGGGAGAAAGACTTCGATCTAGGGTTGAAAAAAATGTGCACTCAATCTCCAGAGGAGTCAATTACGGAGTTTCAAATGCTGTTTGAAATGTTATGTGTCATTCACAGTATTGCAGAGACTGGTAAAATGTTTAATCTAATCCCCAGACTGACCTTCCAGTTTTGTCAGTAGAAGACTTCAGGCTGTTTAAAATTATTATTCTAAAAAGTTAACACTGCTTGCAAAACACTGAGTTCAAGAAAAGATGTATAAAATAAACATCATTCTTTCATAAATTCATAGAATCACAGAATGGTTGCGTCTGGAAGAGACTTCAGGGTGTCTCTAGTTCAAGCCCCCTGCTCAAACAGGGTGAGCTACAGCAGATTGCTCAGGACTGTGCCCATTCAGTCGCCAAGATGGAGACTATACAACCTTTCTGTGAAGCTTGTAGTGTTTGGCTGCCCTTATGGTGGGGGGGAAGTTTTCCCTTGTGTTTAAATGTAAGTTCCTACATTGAGTGCTGCTTAACCTGTCACTGGATACCACTGAGAAGAGCCTGGCTCCATCTTCTTTACTCCTTTCCATTGCATAACTTTTCTGGAAAGGTGGATGTTGGGAAAAGGGGTCATAGACCATAATGCTAAGAGGAATCTCGTTTCTATGGATAAGAGCTAGGCACTACAACAGCCACTGTGGTGGTTTACCCAAATCCAAGCAAAGTGCTGAACTCCCTCCTCTGCATGTCATTGTTATTGAGTGACTGCCAAGAATAACTTTCAGTGATTCACATTAAGCTGGAGAGGCACCTCACGTGGAGTCCCATATCTTTTAAGTATTTTTATTAGTGATTGAATGATGACGTTCAATTAATACTCTTAGAAACTCTATAGACAATATGAAGGGAGAAGTTGCTTCTACTTTGGTGACAGATTCAGAACTGGAAATGAAATGAGTCTGAAAAGTCAGACATCATCTGAAATTAAAAGCAGATGAAATTCAACAGACAAATGCAGATAGACAAATGTAACAGGAGTAATTTTACACAAAAGGATCTGGGGGTTGTAGTGAATCACAAACTGCCTATGAGTAATAACATGATATTGTTACAAAAACAGAAAGTCTTGGTCAAAGATACATTCATAGGAATGTTGTACTTAACCTGTGGGAAGTAATTATTCTCTTCTACTTGGGAGTCAGCTGGATCTCAGACCACTGCATCCACTTTCAGACAATACATTTAAAAAAATAACATGGAGAAAATCCAGAGGAGGGTGCAAAGAATGCTAAAGGGTTTAGAAAACACAATCCATAAAGAAAGGTAGCTCCATTCCTTTAGGCTATGGAAGTGAATATTAAAAGGGGATAAGATAACTCTTCTAGTATGTAAAGAAGATAATTACTAGAAGAATAACGATCAGGGTTTTTTTAAGACCAATGAGGAAGGAAGAGGAATTATTGCAAATAAATAGTGCCTGCTCAAAATTGCACTATTAGCACAATCTTCTGGAATACTTTGGCTGTTGAAGTACTGGAGTAGCTCTTAAGAATACATCTGAATGTCTTTTATTCGATGTGTTTTAATACCAATACCTGCTGGGGACAGTGCAGGGGCAGGACAGGGCAGTCTCCTGTTGTCCTTCCCAGATCTGTGTCTCTGTGGTTTTAGGACAATGTGTCTCGAAGTGAATTAGGTGCATCCTTTTTCATAGTGCAGAAAAATTCTGGTTCCTGTACAGAACACATGGGAGAGGGAAAGATTCACATTTAGCAGTCTCCAGGTGGGGTAAGGATCTGTAAGTAGGAACAAGAGGTATTTCCTAGTGTGTAATTGTGGTTTATAAAATCTACTAATGTTATGCTGAAGGCAGTCCTAGAGGGCTCCTGAGGTAAACTAGATTACTGACAGCAAACCAAAAGCTTGGGATGATCTCTCTCTTCTGATGTAATCTTTTCTCTCTGCCTTTTCTTAAATAATTCTTGCTAAAGATGTTCTCTCCATGGGTACTCAAAAATTTTTCTTTTGGAATATGAAAGCATGCCAATCTCCAGATATTTTTTCTCTAGTGTCCTGAAAAAATAAAAGCTAAATTCTTCCTACACAGTCCCCAGGTCATCAGCCAGCCAGGACAAATCAGCAGGTAACCATCAGCTAGAAGGTGCACTTTATGATGAATGGTATAAAAGTTCTGTAGGTACATTGAAGGTATCAAAGCAGTGAATCTAGCAACATTTCTTAGACAGTCAGAAACCCAACTTTAATTTACCAGTCTGCAATGTAATGAAGATGTTATTAATCTGGTGTATCCAATCATTATTAGTAAAAAACATACAGTAAAGCTCATGTGCAGGCAGTGTCTGCTGCTGCTCTTCCACAAAAATGAAGTGCCAAACCAGCTATATACATGCAAACAGAAACAAACCTTCTGGGTTTTGGCAGCCAGACGATCTGAAATGAGCTTTGACTAAACTGAAAAGGCACAGGCATCCCTGGTGTTCCTTAGTTAAAAACCTTGCTCTCTTTCCAATTGAGTGGGCCACACTTAGAGCAGGCAGATCCTTCTCCTTAGTGGAGCTGTCACTGGTCTCAGTCAGTGTGAACTGACCACTCCTTCTTGTGGATGTTGTGTGGTTGTCCACTAGAACTAAAATCATATAATCATGTTTTCCTTATTTTTTTAAGTATAATTCCAAATGGTCTAATAGATAATGCATAGAGATCCCATAAAGTTTTTTGTTACTACATCTTAAAACAGTTTTGTTCCCTCTTGTTAGATTCTATAGATTTTGTCCATTAAAGAAGCCATGCCCAAATACCGTTCTCCATAGCAAGGTCATTTGAGGACAATATACAGAAATTTTTTATTTACCTGTACAGTCTAACTTTGTTAATATCTTTCTAAATAATTTCAAAATAAAATTTGTGGGACAGATTGATTCCCGAGGAAAGCCAGCAGAAGTCAGTATAAACAGACCTAAATGATCATCCAGTTCACAATTGAAAAGTTTGATCCAATAGTAATGCATCAGAGACTGAAAATAAAAAGTTACAATAAGACAAAAGATGCTGTCACTACCTGATGAAACCTGTGTTAATAATGCTAGTGTTCCTTCAAAACCAATTAATTCAAATAATTACACAGTCATTAAAGCAGCAGTCTAAAGGGAAAATTCACCCATGGAAAAGTTCATGTGAACAGTTATTTAATCTACTTTTTAGTGTATCTAGATGAAGGGCTTTTTGCAGGATTTAGGACAATCTATTATGAGATTTTTGCAGTCATTCTACTTAATTGCTTCTCTGCCAGGATCGTTTTTATTCCTAGATCTATATATAAGGGTAGTTTAGAGTGAGAAATTTTATTCTTGCAGCTGTAGAAGAGTCATTCTCATCATCCTGTGAGTGATTTCACACTGTGTTTCCTCACATTATCCAGCATTAAATAGACAACTATTAATTTCCAGGTAGCCTTTTAAGTACTGTGTCTGAGGGCTGCTGCCACAATCGGATTTAAACATTCAAATTCTGTCTTATCACCAGTGTGAGCACCTCAGTCCCAAACACAGATCATCAACACCCTCACTGTGCTGATACTTAGCCAGGTGTGCTCTCATATTCCAAAAAAGTATGTTCCTCTCACCCACTTTCCCTGCTGAGCACCTAAACAACCCCACTATAGACACATTTTTGCACTTTCATTCTCTCAGGAGCCCAATGAATATTCATTCCATGCAAAGTGGAACAGTTTGAACAGAAATAATTGGATGCCTCACCCTTGTGCCTTAAAATAGCCAACCTTTTGTGATCAGCATGTTCACCTCAAGGTGACAGATGTCAGGTCAGATTCCTTCAGGCAGCAAAGGGAATTTAATTCAAGCCTCCCACAGTCTTACTGGGATAGGTAGGTTTTATGATACAAGCTTATTCCTTGCTGTCTACAGGTAACTGTTGATCTCTTACATAATATTGGTCATTTATAAAAAATCAGTGTAATTGCCTCTGCAGTGCTTAGCTGGGCTTCCTTTCAGTGGAAATCACAGTACCCAGAGCTAAGCCCCCAGCCTTGCCTGCGGAGGATACAGATAGTCAGACCAAGAAATGTGAAAGTGGTCACTCTTTGCATGGTCTGGATTGTGACATTAGGTAACCTGACATGCTGGATACTCTGGAGATGCCTCTCTTTCCTCATGCTTCACAAGCTTTCTAAACTGGAGCAACACCTAATGCTTTGGAAAGAGGTCTATCTTGCAGTGTTGCCACAACTGTTTTCATTTACAAATACCTTCAAGTAGTTTAGCCTGGAATGTTTGTTTATTCCTCTTGCTTTCCTGAACAGTCCTTGTTTGTTTGCTTGTGTGTATAAAACTATATATACATGTGGTGGGAGAAGGGGTTCAGTTTTTGCACTTGTTTTATGCAAAACCTTTTTATGTCTTCATACTTTAATTCAGGGTTGTGGATCCTATACAATGATAAGGGGACCAAAAGTTATCTGTTTGACTACCAAAATCTCTGCAGATTTGCTCTGATTCACAAAGGCTAGTGAACTTGTCTTCATAGAGTCATAGAATTATTTAGGTTGGAAAAGACCAACCATTAACCTAGCACTGCCACGTCCATCACTAAGCCATGTCCGTAAGTGCCACATCTACGCATCTTTTAAATACCTCCAGGGATGGTGACTCAACCACTTCCCTGGGAAGCCTGTTTCAATGCTTATTGACCCTTCCAGTTAAGGATTTTTAACTAATATCCAATTTAAACCTCCCTTGGGGCAACTTGAGGCCACTCTTTGGACTCAGCCATCCAGACAGATTTTTACCCAGCAAATAGTACACCCATCTTCACTGTGTTCCTATAGAAATGGTTTGTCAGAAATGTCTGCTGCTTTTAGATAGCCAGCTTGGAATTCATGTTTCAGAGCATATAACCTTTTTATAAAGTTTTTCGCAGTGGGAGCAAGCTCCAGCTAGAGTTGTGAGTACTCACTAGGCCTGCAAATTCGTCCACAGCTGTTTTATATTAGATAGCCAGCAAATAAAGAATGCATAACTTGTGGCCATGTTTTGAAAACTGGTTTGTGTGACTTCTCCACATTATGCAAGACTTGAGGAGAGATGCAGGGGCACAATCCCAGCTACCCACAGCAGCACTCATATTTGAAATGAAAGAGGCAGGTGTCTGAGGGCCAATATTTTCCTTTGGTGTGCAGCCTTCATTTGGCATAGGATAACACTGACCACATGCACTGAATGTGGCAGAATTCCTTTGGAATGAATAGTATTTGATCAACGAAATAAAGATTCATTGTAACACTTTTTTGTAAAATCAAAATACTCCTTAAAAACAGTGGTATTCCAGGAGCAGCCCATCTTGTTCCTTCTGAGTGCTGGGGTTTCTGGTCAGAATGGGTGAAAGGAGCTGTGGTCACACAGCCAAAAGTCAATTTATCAGCTTATTGGCTAATCTAGTTTGTTTTATAGCAGTTCAGGGATGTGAGAGATGAGCCTGGCCTGAGGCCAGTTTATGTAGCCTAAACCTTAGGAAGTGAAGCAGTTATATAATGAAAGAATTGGATTATTTTTTTTTCTTTACTGTGAGGTGTTATAGGTTAACTATTTTAATAGAAAAATGATGCCAAGACTCACTCCAAAGCTTACTTCAGGCTCAACAAAAGGAGCAAGTAGATGTTGTTAGACAGTAGGAACAGATAAGAACTGTGACTGTTAACTCCTGCTATAGTGGCCTCATGGTAACCTAGGGCTAAACTTAATGGTACCAGGGTGACTTGTCCAGGAGCAGGCTCTGTGTATGCAGACACATGCATACATGTGCATGTGAATTGAAGTCCATGTCTGGAAAGTACCCATAAACATGACCCAGAGAAGCAGAGCATGAGACCTTCTGAGGCACAGAGGCAGGAAAACTTCCACATTTGTTATTCTGTGTCTAGGAAAGCAAACTTCCCCTTTTTTTCCTTCCCTTTTTCTTTTGTTAAATAAGATTGATTTGAATGCTCTGTAATTACTCTGACCAAAGCAGCAACAATGGTAAAATAGACTTCAGGCCTGAGACAGTATTGTAAAGAACAACTCTTTGGAAAGACATCACACTGAAGCAATAGGGGAAGCAGAGGTCACATCAGACAAGCCTTTGAATTAAGGTCATATGTTTTTTTCTGTGATTCTGGTTGTTTATGTTCATTTTGTTTTTATTATGCTCTTTTTTGCTCCCCTCTTTTAGGAATTGCACAACAATATTCATCTGAATTTGTTATCAAAATACACAAATTTGTTTTGATTTTATTTTATATTTTTCTTCAGTTTCATGACTTTTAAGACATGGTATAAAGTATGTACATTTAAATAAAGTAGTGCAGTTGGTAGAAGATTTAGAAGAGAATCAGTCTATTGGAGCTGCCGAGATTGTTAGATATGCCTAGACTTACTAAAATCTGATTTTAGGTCTTTGTGAGACAATATAGTTTAACTGGCAACTTGGCTAAGTCAAACCTTGACCATGGAAAATTAATGGAAAAAAACCCCTTTCTGATACTATTTGATAAATAAAGTATCCTGTGGTGATTCTGTATATTACAGGCTGGTCCTCAGTCTATCAGAATAGAAGCAGCACAAAATAGTTTCAGTGGAGGGGCTGAGAACAGCTTTTGAGACTTGGTTCTGCTGCCTCTACTTTGTTCTGCTTTGTTCTACTTCAGTGATACTCCTTGAAAACAGTGATGCTCGCAGCATAAACTGCAGTCAAAAGAAGCTCAAAAGTCAAGAGAAGCTTCATACCCTTGTTTCTAGTTTAAGTAATCCCGCAATACAGAGTAAGAAGATGCTGCTGGTACGGCAGCTAAATGAAAAGGCACAGATGCTGTTCCAAAAGTGATGACTTCTGATGACTATGCTAGATGACTATGCAGAGAGAAGTCATGATACAATGCATAAAAACAGTAGCTCATTTGCCACTTCTTTGTCTTTTTATAGAAAAGGCACTCACAGCAAATATGATCAGGAGTAATATTTATTGTGGATGTTTGTATAACATCAACTCTCTTTAGAAGAGGCAGCTTACTCTTCATATCTGAATCAACACACCTCAGCCAAATAAAACAAGATATATAGTTAAACCTATGATAATAAAACAATAGCAAATGTCAGACATGCAATACTTGATGTTATTACAGACTGGCTAAAACATAGTCAGTACGCTACACCACAACCAATACACTCCTTGAGAATTCCTACTCAAAGCTTGATCTTTAGTGTTGTTAAGGTGAAAGTTTGAGACATCTGGAAGTAAGAATTACAGTTGGGAAATCTAGGGGGGGAAAAAACCGAACAACAAACCCCCCAAGCAAACATTTCACTTACGCAAACAACAAAAAGGTCAGTAGTGGTGAAATAATTATAAAGATAGGACTGTAAAACATGAAAAAGGGATGTGGTGTTCACCATCAGATCATTTTCATTGCCTTATTTTTCTATAGGACATTACATACAGACTAAAAAGAGACGAGGCAGCACTTTCAGTAGTATAATGTATCCTTTGGATCTTGTACATAACACAGAGAACATCTTTGCACTAACACTACTGAAAGGTACACAAGATGACTTGTAATCTTTCTTCAAGAGTAGCTTTTATTTACCCACACAGAAGAGATGATGTGCTTCTATTTTTTTTCAGTCTTGATTTCTATTAGTGAAGAAGAAGCAGATAATGAATCTGCTACAAAAGCTAAAATAAGTAGGACAAGGTGTAGGACACGGTTTTATTTTTATTGTTTGCTCAATATAGAAACACACTTGCGTGGAGCTCCACAGAAGACGGGGGATGAGTATTTGATTAAAGGAAGCATGTCTAATGCTAAGGTAGCAGAAATACTATCAGGAAGAAGATAAATCTTTTTTTTTTTTTACTTTGTCTTTTATGTAGTAAATACATTTTTTTCTCAGATTATTTTCCATGGATAATCCCCAGCAGACACTGGTGAAGTGATCTGAAGAAAAGCAGAGGAGGACTGAGCCTTTATTTTCCTTCTGCTGGTTTCCAAGCAGTACTCATACGAGATACGGACAAACTGGCAGGGCAAGAGATAGTGGGAAACCTTAGCATGAAAGGATATAAAAGCTACAGCAGGACAGAGGGAATTTTTAAGTGGAATGCAAAATTATGCAGAAATCATGTGGGTTAAATTCTCTCAAAGCTGAAAATTACTCATCCCTTTCAAATGCAAATGATGTAAAAACATCTTGTATCTAAAAGGTAAGAGTGTTCACTTACTAGTGACATGTAATATCAAACATATTTTAATTTAGGCTATCTATCTGGAGTGTGCTAGTCAGGAAATTGATCTAGGCAGCAGCAAAAGTCATTAGAGCTATTTACAGAGGTTTCAAAAATAGGCTATACATTTTTTACCAGAATTCTGTATCTGAGAAGGTAGCAACTAGAATTAACTTCAATTTCCTCGGTGACAGTAATGGTTGAATGAAAGTTTTCCTGTCATGTGGTGAAGCTGGTGCTATGGAGTCATCCTTCCAAAAAGCTATTCCTTTTAACCCAGTGCTTGGGAGACCTTAGATTTTAAATGTAACAAAGTTCCAGTATGAAGCATTGCAATTTCTTATGCTGAAATGTTAAGTAAGGGGCTTGGGGATATTTTTGCATGCAAAATGAATAACTTGCATGTGAAGAGGAGAGGGGCAATTGAGGTAACAGTCTAATTAAAAGACCATTTATAAAAAGCAGAAGTTTGAAAATTCAGTGGCTGACTTGTTTTGGCACATTCTCCAGTGAATCACAAGTTTAAATCTCTCTAGCTAGAAAATTAATAAACCCCTCAAGTTTCTGTTGGGATACATTCAGCAGGGTATTTAAATAGCTTGTCTACAGAATTGTTTGCAACTGTCAAAGTGTTCAGGTGAGCTATAAGTAGCCAGAAATAATGTAAAACATCTTGCTTACTCCACAAAGTTGTATTATTGTTCCCTATGGTACTTCATGCATATCAGAAAGTTCTTTTAGAATAGGGTCTCTGCTCCTCAGCAGTCAAAAATAACGGGGAAGAAAGAGTTTGAAGGCTATGCTGTGCAAATGTGTCCCTGCCATGTCATGGCTGCACCCATACTTGAGTGCATATTTTGTCTGGCCCCCCACCTTCACCTTCAGCTGTCATCTGTGGCATAAATGTCCTCAACTTTGGCAGAACTCATGTTGGCAAACAGGTCAGGTTTTTCCATGGTCTTTCTTCTCAAAGATTTCATTCATGCGTGCCAAAATTGCTCCAAGTTGGCAACATTTCAGTGATTAAGTCAGAACCTGTTGGAAGTTGTCAGAGATCAATGTTAAGACTGTGAATATGTGGATCTTATCCTCTGTAAAGGACCTGACCATTTTAAATTGTCTTCTGAATTTGTTGGGATAAGCACATTCATAACAGATTTTGTTAATAACACAAAGGTACCTGTTGCTGCATCCATTTTCCAAGGGACTACTGGCTGGAGGGAGGGATGGAGGAACAGGACACTTTCTCAGGAGCAGTGGTGTGCTGCCCAGCTCTTTTTCTCTTTCCGCCTGGTCCCCATTGACCACAAATCCTCCAGACTTTAAATTCTGATCCAATGCTGGCCAAGGTCAGAGGAAGTCCTTTCACTTTGAAATGTTGAATGATATCTTTTAGCATACCAGTAATATTTTTGTGCACTGAAAATTATCAGGTATTTTGCTAAATTGAGGTTACACAAAGGTTTCAGAGGTAGGTCGTCAGCTTTTGAATCTATAACCAACACAAGTTCACTTTTAATAACACTGTGATGAATTTATTTTCTGTTATGCTTTTGTGAGTATAAAAATACTAGGAAAGCTCCTAGTATTTATATACTATGGATAAACATCAATGTCATTCAGTGCAAGTTTGTAGGATTTTAATATTGAGAGGACTGTTTGCCTCCCTTAGTGAGACCGAGTCATAGAAGGAAAGGTTCCCTACAGATCTTGCAATATCACTCATTATTTAACTCAATTTCACATTTTGTTTTGTAACAAAAAGATGTTTAAAAGCCTTAAGTAAAGGTGATGTCTGCTTGTGTATAGAAAGGTGTGGAAAACCATTTGTCAGACTGTGACTAATACCAAGAGAAGCTGTTTTTGTTATTGTGCATAAAGAGGATTATACAGTACAATCCTTTGATTTTAGCAATCAGAAAATTCTAAAAGAAGCTGGTCATGGCAGCTCTCTGTGCCTTTCTGGAGTTACAATATTCAAAAGTAAGACAAATGTTGCTATGGTAATTAAGCATTTTCCAAGATTTCAGTTTGGGGTTGGTTTTTTTTCAGATTTCTTCAGTTATTAATAATTTTCCTAAAACAGTTTGGAAAAATACTGGTACATTAAAATATAACTTGTTCCTCATAAATGATCTATTTAGGGTCTAATCCTTGTCTTTTAAAAGTCTGTGGCAAATCTCCCACAGACTTTTCTGGAAACATGACTCGGCCTTAAATATTTGGCAACTTCTGTATTATTTCCTCCAAGTATTCTTTTTTTTAAAATCAGAAATACTGAAAATGGCATGGTTTCTGACACACTAATTCCACCTGGGCTTTTGCAGGCATGTTGTTTCTGGCAGCACAGTTCAGCTAACTCAAGAATCCCCAAGGCTCATTTCATACCTCCTGCTGTTGCAGAACTGTCCTTTGTGGTACCATGGCAGCCGGGCATGGCCATTCTCAGCACACCATATCTGAGAGGCTGGAGAACCACAAGTGCTCATAGTAATCATAAGAAGGAAAAAAGAAGAGATTCTGGGGGAAAAAATGTTGCAGTCTGACAGCTTTCACCAGCAGCATTCTCCCCTGAGCCACCTCTCCCCCGAGCCACCTCTCCCCCAGGGTGCCTTTCCCCAGTGACTGGCAGGATGCAGCGGATCAGTCCCTCTACAAGAAGGTTCCTGAGACAACTACTAGACTGGAGCTGAAGGCTATGTTACTCATCACTGCAGCACCCAAAGTGAAGGCTCCCTGCTCCTGGGGGAGCCCAGACACTCCAGAGCCTGGCTGGGCACTGCCAGACACCTCTGAACAAGAATTGCAGTAGCCAGGCACAAAGGGAGGGGATGCCTGCTTGTGCTTAGGTCAGGCTGTCCTTTCAAATGTCCACCCTTTCAGATACACTGAGTGGCTCGGTCATTCAAAAAGGCAAACTGGGCTGTCTTCTATCTCTTCAGTAGTAGCTGAGTGGTCAAAAGCAGTCTGGGAAAATGTGGTCTTCAGCCTCTTTACTTGGCAACTGCCCTAATACCTAAGGTATTCTGTAAACAGTGATCAATTGCCACTGCCATTAATGGCAGTTACTGCTGCCACTTCACTAAATTCAGTGCGTGTGCAATATGTGCAGATCAGGCCTCCAGATGGGTCTCCAAAGAGGCATGCCTATTTTGTGAGTCCGAAGGAAGCTTAGGAAGCGGATGAGTTTATATCAGATGTTCAGGTCAAGCAAGAAAGTGATATCTCAAGCCATTTTTGACAGCACAGCATTTAGCACCGCAGTAACTTTTCTAGATAAGGCTTAGATACAGACAGATTCTCAGGCACTGGGGCAAAGGGGAAAGATTTTATCTTTTTGAATCACTGTCTCAGACCTTCACGTGTTCTGCTTGAACTGTGCTTTAGACTCCTAAGTGTTCAGTTATTTTATTTTTTTATTTGTCCTTAAGGAATTGTGAGACAGATTGTCATCTCAGTTTTGCCAGACACATTGTGTCTATGTCTCGTGTACAGTACACGAATCTTTGTGAAAATTCTGCTATACGGTGAGACAAATACAGACAAAGTTTTCAGTCTTCTTTTTACTAATTAAAAATTCTACCTCTTATAATATTGAGATCAAAGAAAGAGAGCAGGTGGTTTGGTGCAAGATCATTCCTCAAGTTGAAGGAAACCCCTTCTCTTTTTCTGTGATAGAGTCACAAGATCTAGAGCACATCATCCAAAGAGCCTTCACCCCAACATATTTCCAGGCTGTCTCATATAATCAAGGACAAAATTGATTCCTTGACACAACATTCATTCTAGTCTTGCTTTTTAAACTCCTTGCATTTTAACATAGGGCTTCTACAGTATTTCCCTCCTTTTTGCTGAGATAATCTATAGAGGTAAGGTGGTAAGTACCAGCATGGGTTTTCTCATCTTCTCTTCTCCCAGATTAGTAGTTTACATTACTTTGATGCAGTGTGCCTTACACTGTATCTCCTTATCTTACTCAAAAGTTAAGGATCTACATTTTTAACTGCCTATGATTTGAAGGTGATTAATCATAGCCTTCAAGATTCAGTCTCCTGAATGATCACTTAGTTCAGCTTATAAGAGGAAAAGCACAAACAAGCATTTTTCACTGAAGTGCTGCAGGAAAAGCTGGCTTCCGAGCTCAGAGAGGGAGCTGGCCTCAGTGTATCACTGGATTTGTCCTCAGCATTTTGGATTGTCCCCTCAGCTGACTGATGAAAAACATGGTAATCCAAAATTTCTATTGAGAATATGGTAAATCAGCAGAAGACAATCTCAGAGATAAGAGCATCTCATTGACCAGTCCATGAGTATATGTCAGTGATGCAAACAGATTGGATCAGAGTTCAGGAAGTTCTTGCATTTTTCTTTTTTGTCCCAATGGTTTCCTTCCTCTTCTTGCAAAGTGCAGCTATTGAAAATGTAGTCTATAATGGTCTTCTTAGAACTGTTGTTTACAGGCACAAGTAGTCTGAAACCATTACAAGAAATGTAGCACAGTTTGCCAACAATGCCAGGTCAACAGTCCTTGTTCTCTTGTTCATCTTCCACTGCATTTTTAAATAAGTCACTGATCTCTGGTTAGATGGAGCTCCACAAAACATGTTTAAAACAAACAAAAATAATCAGAAGAATCTCAGAAAGGTTAGTATGCATTCTTGTGGGTTATCTTATCCTGAAAATGTTTCATATGGTTGATAAATGCTCACAAAAGTTCATTTGTGGTCTTCTGAGCTAGCCACACTTGAAAAGCTTTCAAACACTAGTGATAACACTGACCAGTTAAAATGCATCAGTTCCTGACAAGGGCATTCACCGAAGGTCTTCGTTACAAGCAGTTAAGGTTTGCAAGAATGGAGCAATGGGTATTGTGTGTGATGGTGAACTAAAGATTTAGGACAAAAGGTCTGGTTACTTGCCAGCTTAGACCTAATGGTAGCCTCTGGAAATTTTTACAAAAGTAAACTGTAATTCTCCAGATAGCTTCCTGAATTGTACAAGGGATATGATTAGATGGTTTCTGAATGAGGTGGATTTGCCAAAACCCTGAACTGGCAGTAATATTTCTTCAAAATTTCAGTTTCTTGGCCAGGTATGGCTCAAAGTTTTGACAAACTCTTCTTGAGTTTTATTCTTCTTTTATTTTATTTTATATTATTT
>NW_009945035.1:0-7285 GCF_000696875.1 Nestor notabilis | reverse complement strand
TCGCAGCCGCGGAGCTGCGGCGCCTGGGCAAGGCCTGTCGGGGTCTCTCGCCGAGCAGAACTGAGGCTCCTGCGGTCCGGCGCTGAAGGCTCCTCTCTGGAGCTGCTGACCTCGGCAAAATCAGCCAAGGTAGCCGTAACCGTGCTGATCTGCACTCATCTCAGAGTGCCTCGTCACCCAGTTGTTACACATAGATTAGTGCCTTTTCATTCCACAGCCATCATTTTTAACGTGCCCATAGGGCTCACTGTGTAAGATGCCACATCATGACAAATAAGGCATTTTGTGTGCACATAATGCCTACTGCTTTTCATCAGCACTTCCAAAAGCACTTTATAACGGAGTCTGGCATCTTTATCTCCAGTTCATATACCGGGACACTGAGGCGCAGGAAGGTGGGCAGTCTATGGTCAGGCTCAGCTTATCAGCGAGTCCAGGGATGGAAGTAATTTCTACTCCATTCAAGTCCAATATTGTATAAACACAGGCCCCTGGGCTTGGTTATTGGGGTTTTAAGCCCCTGTTCGCCACTTCCTTTCATATACCTTGTGCATCTTACGCCTTTCCTCTCCCCAGTTGCAGAAGCCCAGTGTTGTGCACCTCACCCTTCCCTCCCTGGCGAAACAGATGGGAGCCAGCTGACAGCAATCCGCTCCTTTCTAGCACACATGTGATTTCTGATCAAAAGCCAGCAGCTTGGTTGGCAGGAAAAGACTGAAAAATATCATTGCAATTAATGTGGAGAAACTTGAAGCTACAACACTATCAGCAGTTCTGCAGAATGAAACATTAAATTGCAAAAAGACTAAGCGGTGCTTTGCGAGCCATATGGGTGCTGTTTTTTCAGGGAATGCTGGACAATTTTTAATAGACCAGTTGAATGGGAAAATTCCTGTGTTCTTAGGGTAGGGTATGGAACGACAGAAAGTCTGCTGGATGGGCATCTCTGGTGCAAAAAGGAAAAGCGTTTCAGAAAGTGGATATCAGAACCACAGAGGGTTTAATACGGCTGGGTTAATGCAGACAAAAGCTCTTTAATGGCAATCTGCCTGGGCTGGGGTTGCAGAATCTCAGTCAAATTCAGAAGCAGAAGAGTGAGATCAATACAGAGCAGAGTACCAATTAACAGCCCTGTTTTTCAAAAGCATCCTTCATTTGTCCTCTAAAATTTCCTTTGTCTCTGTCACAGTTCAATAGACAGCACTAGAATTTCCCTTCTAGAGTTATGAAGCAGGTTGCAGCTAGCAGGAGAAGCGACACCATATACGTTAGAAATCTGTGTTAATCATGCATAGAAAAACAACTCCCAAGTTCAAATATGTATGGTTCCTCGCATTAGATCAGAGATTTACTTGAGAAACAGACATGATTTGCTAAGTAAATGCTTTTTTTAAATTCTCCTCAGAGATATGTTCCCTTAAAATATAGTGTATATCCTTGTATAAATAATACAGTCACATTAGGAAAAATACAAACAAACTGCACTGAAAATGCTTAGATCAGTGCCTTCCTCCGAGAGCCTGGCAGCTGCAGCTCCAGCATCTCTCTTCATTCCCATTCCCCTCAAGCACCCCAGCAAACATTTAAAAAGCAACTTCTCGGCGTAAACATAGAATTTCATTACTTGGGTTGAATGGGTTTAGTTGATTCCTCTTCAGGGCAGGTCTCCCCTGCAGGGCTGAACCAGCCAAGGTGGGGGTTATCCTTTGCTCCTTTACCTCCCTCCATCCCATTTTTATGAAATCTTTTCCATTTTTGCTCCTTGAGGGGAATGCTGGAGAAACCTTCAACTAGTGGAGATGGCAGCGACTGGCCCACAAACAGGGCAGGAATCCCAGCTGCACCATGAACAAGGGTCACACACACTCACTGAGGTCCAGTTGCCATTTCATCCTGGGGTGAGTATCGCTTGGCAGCTGTACCCACTGGCTGTACCACAGCCAGCTTGAGCCTCGAGCAAGCCATCAGCCCCTTCCTACCTCTGCACAATACTCCCCTGCTCCACTGGCCTGCTGGGGAGTTGCATTTTGTGTAGTACTGGGCTAAAACCCCATCTTCTGTAGCAGAGCACTTTGGAGGAGCAAAGTGTGACTACCTTGAATCACACAGGTATTCACAACGAGGGCCAAAATAATGATGGATAACGGCTGGGAATATTTAGCAACCTAGTTGGAAGCACTGCAGGAAAGTCACACTGCTTCAGGACTGGACACTTCAGGGTCTTGATGTAGCCTAATACAGCAATTTCACCTCAGCACAAACCCCCTCTGAACAACCATCTTTCCCTTCCTCTCTCCTAAAGAGCTCAATAGTTCAGGTCACTCTGGCAGGAGCAATGCGCTCCCAGCCACTGCTTTCCCAAGAGAAGCGGGTGACATCCCAGCCACAGACAGGTCACGCAGCAGCAGGCTTCAGGAAGGTGGCAACACTAATTGCTCTGTATTAATTTAATTAATTTTAGTTGATTGCTCTGGTGAGAGCAGCTGGCTGTCAGCTGTACCTCCTCCCTGGGAGAGGATGAATCCTCTGTATTCCTTCCGAGGAGAAACCAAACAATCAATTGTCCTGAGCAGGGTGGTCAAAGTGACTGAGGTAACACCAGGGACAGTGGTACACTGTCCTTGGTGCAGCCAGCCAGGGGTACCCATCCATGCAGCCCCCCTGTATTGCTGCCCTGGGAAATTTCTGGGGCTGACACATTTGGAAGAGCAGTCGCCCGTACTTGATGGTTTTGAGCCGTAGCATGCAAGAGCCAATGGGTGGCCTATAAGACTTGCATTCGGAGACTGAGCTCTGCCTCTGCAACTCCTCTTCCCCATCCCTTGGTGCCCTGCACAACATGGAGAGATCTGACTGTAAGTTTACCCAGTCCCCTCCCATGTTTTGGTGAGAAGGGGTCCTTTGCTGGCTCTGGCAGCACTCCGGCTGTGAACAACCTCAGTCCTAGTTATGCATCTGAGGAGTTGAAGTCACAAAACTACAGGTGTAAGTGCCCACATAAGAAAAACATAAATGTTCAAAGAGCACAAGTCTGATTTTTCTAGGAGCTGTCGCTTTGCTGCTTCTCCAGGAAAGAGGCCTGGATATATAAACAAGGGCAACAATTAATTAAGGGGTGGGGGGGTGTGCAGGAACAGGGAGAAGTGAGATACGATCTCCCAATTTCCAAATTCAGCCCATTCTGTCCCAGACAGATTCTGCTTTAGCTACATGTGGGGGCAAACAGCCACACTAACCCTCTTCTGGCTCTGCCGTGGGCACGTGGGCACATGGGCACTTCAGCTTAAATAACCTATCACTTACCCTGTCAATCTTGCCCATGAGCCAAAGCCATACAGATCCTCATTCCCCATGGAGAGGAAACACCCAGGGTTTAGAAGACATTCCTGATGGAGAGAAAAAGGGACATCGTCTCTGAGATCTTGATCCCTGCCTGCTCCACTTTGCACCCTTTCACTCAGGGCAGTTGTGTGGAGGGTGCCTCTTTGAACCCCTTTTTCTTCAGGGAAAGGATCCCATAAGTTCATCTCCTTCAAAAGACAATTGTGAGTGGATTAGTGAATATTAGTTTACCCAGGCATGATGATTAAACTAAGCCTGAATCAGTATTACTTCCAGAGCCACCTAAAGGAAAGCTTTTTGCTTCAGTTTTCTCCTTTTTCATAAATTTCAGAGCAACCTCAGGAGAAATCAACACAAAAATACCTTCTCCTTAAATCGACACAAAAATACCTTCTCCTTGCATTGCCCCCTGTAGCGAAATACTTGGATGTCTGAGAGATTTTTTGGCAAGATCAGTAAATAGATTCAATGCCGACCACAGTCAGATCTCTCTTTCAAAAAGTGAAAAGCTAAAGATGGAAGAACAGAACCGCAGGCGGGTCAGCTGGCGCAGCATGCCTCAGGTCAGCAGTGCTTAGCCCTGCCACACCTCAGGATAATCTTGGAAACCTTCATCCAGGACAACTTCTTCACAGCACTTCAGATGTTTCACTCTTTAGTTAACCACCTGTCTTTTAATGTTTTCCCTGGCTCCCGAGGTTGCTGCACAATCCTATTTCCCCTCAGATCTGATGGAAACAGGGGCATACCCCATCTTCACATTTTCTGGATGAAGTGGAAGTGCAGCACCTGGCACAAGGCAGGGAATGGCAATGTAAGGATCACTCTACCTCTGTGCAATGCCACAGCTGAATTGCTGCGTATGACATACATGTTTGATAAAGAATGAGACTAATAAGGACAGCATAACTCTGAGTGAGCACAAATCTTGCATGGTGTTGCCATGTTGGATTTTAAACCAAGATGGCAGTTAAAAATTTTGTATTCAGTTTCCATGTCAAGGTTTTGGTAGCGGGGCCTACAGAGGTGGCTTCTGTAAGAAGCAGCCAGAAGCTTCCCCTGTGTCCAAGCTAATGCCAGCCAGCTGCAAGAGGGACCCACCACTGGCCAAGGCTGATCCCATCAGCAACAGTGGCACGGCATTTGGGATAACATAATTAAGAAGGGGAAAAAGCAAACTGCACAGCTGCAGCCAGAGGAAGGAGCAAGAATATATGAGAGAAACAGCTTCGCAGCCAGCAAGGTCAGTGAAGGAGGGCAGGAGGTGCTCCAGGTGCTGGAGCAGAGATTCCCCTGCAACCCATGGTACAGACCACGGTGAGGAAGGCTGTGCCCCTGCAGCCCATGGAGGACACCATACTGGAGCAGGTAGATGCCCAAAGGAGGCTGTGTTCCCATGGGAATCCTGTGCTGTAGCAGGCTCCTGGCAGGATCTGTGGCCCACGGAGAGAGGAGCCTACTCTGATTTGATTGATAATAAATTAAACTGATCTCCCCAAGTGGAGTCTGTTTTGCCCATGGTGGTAATTGGTGAGTGATTGCTCCCTGTTCTTATCTTGATGGACAAGTCCTTCATTGTATTTTCTCTCCCCTGTCCACTTGAGGAAGGGGAGTGATAGAGTGGCTTTGGTGGGCACCTGGCCTCGAGCCAGGGTCAGCACACCACAGACTGGACTGAGGTCAACTGCAGTGACCCAGCTAAACAAGATGCAATTAATAGTAGGCTGACTTCTCTTAACCTCCTTCCCCCACACCTCCTGTTCTGTGTACACTTACTGCTCCTGGGGCAAAAAAATAAAAACTGAGATTAGCACTAATTAGGGTTTATTTAACATGGTTGTTTAAATAGTTAACTCTTATCTTCCCTGCTGTGTTTTTTAACACATGCACCGCACCTCGTTTATGGTTGATTGATAGGAAAGGATTTGGATGCTGAAAATTACATTAAAACCATCCTCTTTTAGCAGGTCTTTTGCTCCATTGTCACAGAGAATGCTGTCTAAAGTAGGCTGAGAGTCTGTAGGTGCCACCATAGAGCTAAGGAATACTCTTGAAGAAAGTCCTGATCCTGAAGGGCATCCTGTGGGATATATTCTTTAAATCAAATATGTCTAGCAAAATCTGCGGGTATTTTCTGCCTCCATGCAACACGCCACTCCCTAGAGAAGCTGGTACTCTGATGGTTGACTCTAAGAGGAACAGGAATAATTGCAGGCTGCTTCCACCTCTATCTCAGAAAGTCTATACCATTGAGTACCAGGAATATTTGCTTGCTTGACAGTGTGGGAATGGGATATACAGAAATAAATGTTATATCCATTGAGAAATACCAAAAACATACATAAGAAAACAAAATGCTTTTTAAAAATGTAAATAACCCCCCTGTGCATTCATGGTACTGTCTGTGGCTGTGCACACGCATGAATGTGTGTGTTTAATGCACACCCGGCTGTGAGAAGGATGTAGCTGAAGTTGTATCTGTGCTGATCAAGGACTTTCTGTGCTGCCTGAGGAACTGGCTGCTAAACTACCTACCTGTCCTTCACAGAAATCAATGAATTTGTATAAAAAATAGATTTATACAGATGATATTTATAAAAGTAAATTGAACAAAGAGTCCTTATTGTTTGCCAGGGATGAGACATAGTGGCACATGCAGGAGAAAACCTGGCGACAGCCCTTCAGCTGATGTAAATGCTGCAGGGATGCCAGGTGAGGTAGTGTCTGGGAGCTGAAGATGCTGCTGTGTATAGGATAAATGCAATGCAGAGTGGAGCGTCTAGCACACTTCTAAACACCAGGCACACATACCTCCCCAGAGAACCAGAAACATCATTTTCACAGCAGCTGTATGGGTTAGGATACTTTCAGAGGATTTTAGGGGCGTCACTCAAGAATCATTGTTGTGATTCTTGGGTTCTTACCCCCATCACAAAAGATTTCCCCTACCTCCCAGTTTAGGCTTCTTTTTTGTTTTGAAAACAGAACTTGGGGAAGTGGACCAACCTCACTTCCACCTCAGAATATCTTAGGTCTTGTCACGACCCCACAGACCAGTGAGAATGTCAGTGGAGGGAACTTTCAGTCCAGAATTTAAAAGCATTTATTTGCTGCTGCTGATTTTCATCTATTTTCTCTCCTCCTGGTGTGTATTTTTCTGCCCTGCTGGCTGTGGTGCTGCATACTAATAGAAAAATACTTGGCCCATCCCCAGAGGAAGTTGAGTGCAGGTTTATTGGGGAGCAGAGAGGCAAGAAGGAATTTCAGCACATCCAATAACTCTCCTGCTGACGGGATGCCTTCAGGTAACAGCAGATAATTTGATCCTGGCCATTTCCTATTGTTACACCACCACTGAAAGAGCACTACCTCCAAAGAAATGTGTCCAACATCCTCTCCCTTACTATATAGATACAGCTGTTATATATATATATACTGCAACAGTTATAAACTGTATAAGCACTCTCTTTTAAGAAACACATAAACGATAATGTTTATGTGTTTCTTAAAAGTGCTTCGAGAAGGAGGTGTGTCCTGCTACATCTCCTCTGCTGGTGATTCAAGTTGACAACCTGCAGGTTTTGTTTCTTGCTGTAAACAGGCATGTGAGAAAGGCTGGGCTCATCTTCTAATACAGATAGGAAGTGATTTCCTTCAAGGGGGTATAGGAAGAGTAGCAGGAGGTTTTGATTTTCATTCTTCATGCTCCTTAGCATCACTATTTGGGATTGCCTGGTACACTTGGCAAGAGCAGCTTTTTGCCCCACGGTCATTTCCTTTCATTCCTCAGGCCAGTGCAAAGGTAATGAGAAGTGGGCACTCATATTCGGTCAAGTGAGCAAAGGAACGCATTTGGCCCTCAGAGTGAGAGAACTACAAGTGGGTAACCCCCAAATTCGAGGCAGGTAACCAGCGTTTACCGCTGCTTCTCCTCGGCTCCACC
>NW_009945034.1:328-45375 GCF_000696875.1 Nestor notabilis | reverse complement strand
TTAAAATACAAAAATCCGTATAAAACTAAATTTAAACATATTTATTTAATATATTAAAATATTATGAAAAATTAAGAATTATTTACTTTAAAATAAATACAAAATAATAATTATGTGCGATTCTTAATATATATGCTCTTTTTATGTTGAGTTTGGGTTATTTTTCTTCCATTTTGCATTCTTTCACACTGAAGTGAAGCAATGAAAGATTTCTGAATAGTCATTTCAACATAATTCAGATTTACACTCAGGAAAACAAATGAAATAATTACCACTTTCCCTGCTTTCCTTATGGTTTGGTACTTAGAAGGATTCATCGCCTTGGTTGACTTCTTAGTTTTCATCTTATCCATCACAGCATAAACTGCAAAGCAGAGCCTTGCCATTCTTGGTAGATCACAGACATTAATTTCAAACTCCAGTACTTCATTCCAAACATGGTCACTTCTCCCAGATATTTCTGTGCTTACAAGAGTTTTACAAAGGAGCTCTGTACCATGGAAAAGACCAGCCCTAACATGAACCTGCAATAACGAAATGAGAAATTTTAAACTTGCCACAGAACCTATAGAATTCTGCACAGAATATTATATAGAACATACATATGTGCATTGCATTTCTTAGAAGAAATACTGATTTTGAGGTTTTAAAATGAACCAAATAATGCTCAAGAACACATTTTTACTTTGCTATTCATGTCCTTAGCCAAATCAAAATATATTTGTTTAAAAAATGCTGGCTACCAATTTTTTTCAGTGCTGTGTAACTTAGATTACCATGTGACTAATAATAATAACTCACTCGTAGTAATAAGTACAATGTATGGATATACAAATGCTACTAACTTCACACACCTAACACAGAAGGAAACTGTAGGAAACAAATAACTAAGCAGAATGGAAAAGGTAAAACTAATTTTCTGAAATCAAATGCAAATCTCCAGGTAGAACCTGTTTGTGCTTCTAAGTAAGAAAAGTTTGGGGTTTTTTCAGACAAAGGAAAAAAAAATCGTATTTTATTTAAACTGCTTAAAAAAACGTTCAGAGGGAACACTGCTGGCTGACATCAGAAATCATCTGTAATAATAATAGTAACAACAATACATATACTTTTCAGAAATTGTTTTGTCTTTAGCACCCAGAAACCATCATCTGCATTTCTGCTTAGTAACGTATGTACACAGGAAACTGCGTGTTTCCAAGTATCCATATTCTTGGATAGTTTCAACAGGAATGACAGGAGGTCTTTATTTTTGTTGCCTGAGCAAACAACAAAGAGAGAAATATATCAACTTCTTCCAGGTGATCTTCCAAAGTATCAGGGGGTTTGGGTGAGAAAAAGATGAACTGATGTTGCAGGTTCCCTATGCTCCTCAAACAACATTCTCAACATTCCCTTTAAGCTACTACATAATTTCTGAGCACTGTAAGGGAAAGGCTGAGATGTTTAAAATTTGGTACAGGTTTTAGGTTAAAAAAATCACCTTTGAATTCCCAAAGACACAGACAAGATCTGCTCTGGGAGAGAGCCTGTCTTTCCCTCCTTCAGAGAAACAACAGTGCGATCAACATCAAAGCAGTCCAAGTATCAATATGCCTTACTTGGCTACACCAGCTTCTGCTCAGTACTAAGTTCTCCATCAACTAGCTTACATAAACTACTCATTGGCAAACCGTAATGCAGTTCAAATGAAGTCATGCAAGAGAGCAGATCTCTCTTCAACCCAGTATAACCCCTGGAGGAGGCATTAACAGTCAACACATGGTCTCCAAATAACACCCATTCTGGACTTCTCTGGAACAATTGCTACTACTGATCAAGAGACTGCTGTGACAGCATAGGCAGTGGCAGAGGCATTAGGTCTTGGAGAACACACTGTTATGGGCTACACTCCATGACACAGGTGCCATAGGAACATCCATTATTAACTGACTCATAGACTTACATATATATGATCCCTATTTCATTTCCAAGTTTACAAACTATCACTGAAAGAAAAAGTTCACTTAAAACAAACTACATTCACTTGACTCCCAGCCATACTCATAAGAAACACTCTTACCTATGTTTGGAATGCACAGCTTCACCACTGTGAGTGAAGAACAGCAACATGAAGATACATTAAACAGATCGCATGAAAGCAACCTTACTTCAGAAAAGCTAAATGTATACAGACTATACACGTGTGTACATACCTATATGTAACAACACCCATGTACAATCAAAATTCTTCTTCACTGTGCTTAAAGAGGGTTTTTATTTCTCTGTAATTAAAGATTGCAGCTGTATATTCCTCAAAAAGGAAATACTGTGGCTGATGTCAGAGAACTGATTAGAATCAATTGGTTCGTAACCTTCTTTAAACAACTCACCAGATAGTCCTTTATTAACTCATTTGGAGTTCTATTATACGTTCAACTTAATCTATAATCAAGTTTCTTTGCTGATTAAAAGCTATCTTATGGAAATATAATTACGTCTAGTGTATTACCTGCTTGTGCTTTGACACCAGCAACAGTAGATGTTCTAAAATTTACCTGTTTTGGGCTGTGTGTGTACGTCTGGTGGAGATTTTTAACCAGGGGGTTAAATTTACATTGGCATAATTCTGAATATCATTCTTTGCTATTATCTGATGTAACTTTACATACACCACACTTCCCCAACTTTTCTTTCACTTTATTAATGTAAAGAGTATAAACAATCAAGTAAAGTTTGGTAATAACAAAGCATTGCATTGTTGAACACAGTGCTACTTTCCTTGCCTTTTGGCTAGTTCTAGTTCTACGATTTCCAATCCTGTTAATGTAAGGGATTGGATCCTAATTTTGTTCTTTTTATTCTGACACTGCCCTTCTAATAATGAGATGGTATGTACTGAAGGTGCAGCCAAAGAGCAAGACAAAAAGAAAAGCAATTTCACCTATCATGTATTTGGAAAACCGGGTGTTAGACAGCTAAAGTCACTTGTGCTCTAAGTGTAAATACTCAATGCAGCTCAAATTAGTGGAGTGCTATCCATCTGATAAATGTTTTGTTTCCCACTACAAACACTGCATTTGTGAACCCTGTTGGTGGTTTCAGCAAAAATGGATGAATATTGGCTTGATCCAAGCACAATGAAACTAAACTAACAATGGCAGTGAATTAAATAGACTTAGAATAAGGACTAGGAAACAAATATGTTCTCAATAGTGACAATTCCATAATTGTGTAGACAGACGACATAGGGAAACATGCACAAGCTTGCAAGGTTACTACATGCAGTCTTGTTCTTGGGTAACTACAGGACTATAAAGTTTTCAAGATTAAAAAGCATTCAAAATACTAAATGATATTCAGGTAAGTGTCCGCAGGCACCGATACCAAAAAACTGTCAGTTGTTCCTGTTTCTCCTCAAGCTTTGCAATCAATGTATTTTCTTTTTCCTCTAAAAGCGTACTGAAAGTAACCAAGACTCACTTTTTCTAAGTATGACACCCCACCCCCAAAATAAAACCCAGTAGCTGTGTTACTTCTACAATCCACCTTCTCTTTTCCCTTCCCTTTTCTTTTAAAAGTTTTAAGAGTCTACAGAACATAGAATTAAGATATTACAACAATTGGCCAGATAATGGCTTACACAAATAAAAGGGAAACTTCTGGTTTTGCAGACACCCATTTCCACAGCCAAAGTGTCTCAGGTAGTAAAATTGTAACTATGGATCATTTAGGTATGTAGTAAAACGCAGTACTGCTAATATACAAGAAGGTTATAAGAGCAGTTTTGAAGGGAAAAATAAAATCCACAGAGTATCCCAAATAAACCATGAGAACAGCAAACTCCAAAGGCTAACTGAATTTCTTCCCTAACTACATGATTTGCTATGTAATTTGTTGATTGCCAAGCAAAGTAAAGGAAACGAATTTTGTTCTACCTCACAGGCAAGTGCCTTGTAAGATCTAAAAGTAGTTGTGCAATAAATTCCCACGTGTTAACAGCTTGTGGTCTGTAAAACAGTCAGAAGCCCAGTCGTGTGCAGTTTTACAGGAAGTAATACTACAGCTTTTTGTGTTCAGCATGTTTAGAAAATAAAAGACAGATTGTATAAAAGTATGCAGTCTGGGCTTAAATACACAGAGTATGTTCTGGACTACAAAAGTACCTTATGTTCTGTTGAAAAATGTTCAGTATTTCATCTGCTTCTGTTTGTGAGATGTTTTTGACAGTTTAGTTTGAACAAGCTTATTTTGCTCCAGTGTCAGTACTTTACAAATACCTCTTAAAAAAAATCAGGTACCATTTGAACATTTGTGTTGTACTGTCCATGATTACTGACAATGTTCTAATGCACATAGTAAGGTATTGCTTTATTCAGACAATAAAGCAGTACTTGAGCAATAAAGCAAGATTTTAAATAATACTACAGATATAACTGGAAATAACTAAAAATGCTTTTGCTGAATTGAAATCTTTATGACTGAGTTCAATGAACATTGAAAATCATTACAATGATGAACAGAACATCTTCGGACACTAGGCATAGTTACTTACTTTGGCATTTTCTTCTGTATTTAGTTTATTACCCTTTAACAGAATAATCTTGAAAGGGTTGGAAATATCCCATACGCTCTGAGAAGTAAAAGCAAAGTTCATTTTTAACCAATGTAACATACTGAGACCTATTTTATAAGCTAAGCATTTTAAGCAAAAGTCAGAAATACAAACAAAAAAGTTACATTTTTAAAAATATAAACTTGAAATCTGAAAAACTAAATTGGTTATCGTGATTACAAGAGTACCCAAAGATGCCCTAAAGAGGAAAAAAATGTAGAAAAACCACTCAGCTGAAAGGGGGTGTGGGAAAATGAGTACTACTCACTGACAATTCACAATAACCCTTCAAATTTATTGTTCATTCTGAATATATACGTATTACACATAATATATACACTGTACATAATGTATACAGAACAAAGTCTGTCCACATTTCTTAGAATGACAGTATGTAAATTATAACTGTCCTTTAAGGCCATTAGGTTTAGCAATAAGGAAAGCACTATACTAGAAGTTGGATGTCTGCTATGCCCAAAGTTGCCATCATTGAAGTGGCAACATCATGCAAGATACCTGGGCTGATACAAGAGGTCACAGACCACTGTGGCCCAAGCTAGCGAAGCCTACACATTGCACTGAAGCTGCAGAATCCAGGTTCTCTGCAATAAGTTCTGGTAACAGATTATTATCCACTCTTCTGGGTTGTGATTAAAAGTAAATCAATATAGCAATGAAAAGTATATGGTGAGGGGAGGAGGAGGGTGGATGAGGCAAGAGAATATAAGCAGTTTCCAAAAAGCCTCCAGGTCTGCTATTTCTGATGTAAATGTTCTTGCAAGCAACAGGAGGCTCCAAGTACACCTAGGTGACTTACACTGGAAAACAGCAGTAGTAGCACAAATCCCAGGCACTGTTACTCATATTCCACAAGTCACTGTTTGTTTGGGTATTAGACATTCTCCGTATCAACTTACAGTGGTTGTTCTTGTTTTTTTTGGTGGCAGAGGAAGAGGAAGGTTGGATGATTTTCGGTTTATGGCAGCTTCTATGGCAATCATCTCCTGCTCACACATCTTCTTTATGGTGCAACACTCAACCAGAGTCAGCTGAGGAAGAGTTCTGTTCATCACACAGTTGCGTATATACTAAAACCCCATGAAAAAGAGTTGTTATCAGCTAGCAGACTATTTCTGTGACAACTTTCAAATCAAAGAAACAAATAATATATTACAAAGACACAAAGAAAATGGTGCACATGTATTTTACAATTGGAGAGGGCTGCAGACATGAGGATGAAGACTATCACTGTTCAACATAGCTGAGCACCCAGTAGCACAAAAAGCAAAGTCAAATTTTGTCCAAGTCACCAGAGAACTGTTCTGGCAAGTTCCAAAGGGCTTTACGTACCTGAAACTGAATTAAAGGGTGATCACCAAAAACATATTCAAGCCTTCCACTAACTTGCAGCACATAGTCAGCAGGATCAACTTCCTCATCTTCTTTTCCATGGATAGTCAAACGTTTTCGGATTGCCAGCTCATTCAGCTTGATGGGATTCATGTTAGGAGACACCTGAAAACTAAATACATCCTAACAAAACACAAACAGGAATATCAACTGTCAAACTTGTCATAGTCAGACATACAAGGCTTGAACTGTAACATGCACAATGGAATAGGTAGAAATACTTAACTGTTAAAACCAGACTATTTTTAACACTTACAGTTAATGTCAACATCTTTAGTGCAATCAGAGCAGTAACACTAAAAGCTGCAAAATGGTCAATTCACAAACTTTTATAGTATCAGAAATACTTTAAGAACACAGAACTTGGCCTAATTGATACAGAAGTGATTTAAAAACTTCTAGAGCAGGACACTGACCTAGAAGCCTATATTTTAGAATGCAAATGAGGGAGATTATAAATCATGTATACATTTCAAGGTATGCAGCAATAGTAGATGTGTGTTTTCTTCTTTCTGGCCACTAATAAGTTACCCTCTTTCTAGGTACCACTGCACTCAGTAGAAAGCTTCAAGCAATAAAGCAGAAGAAAATGTTAATGTGATTTATATACAAACCCACCAACTTCTTTGTAGGAGTGCAGAAAAAAGGAATAGCAGCCAATACCAGCAGCATTCTGAATACAACATGGAAACCTTTCCAATCAAGCTTTTTGAGGCTATCTACTTATTTCCAAAGTATCTCTAATTTTGATGCATTCTGAAAAGGTAAGAAGTTACTTCCTTTTTAAATCTAAAAAAAAGGTTAAAGTTCCTTATGTAAAAGATGATCTGTGATATCTTTCATCTCCCTTAATCTATTGCATTATGCTCTGCACACACTTATTTGCAAAGGTTGATTCAGGGAGTCTTTTGTTTTGATTTTTTATTTATTTACAAATGTGAAGTGTTGTCTGGCTTTTGACCTGTGCTTTATTTATATAGAAGTTTACTGGTAAGAAGCCAAGCTGCCCTAATGGAAAGATCTAACTCTGGAGAGTAAAGCAAAATTAGTGCTGTTTTTAATCAGTTTCTGCATGGTTCACAACAGCTTCCCTCTGTCAGAAAGCTGCCAAACTGTGAAGGCTTTCTTCTCCTGTCATAACTAGTAAAGGGTAGACAGGGAATGACACTTTTTCTTCCCAGGAAGATGGTGCTCTGTTACAGCTGCCTTACTTCCAAGTTGTAGGTCTTTAAATGTACATCACAGCAAAGGGGATCAGTCTCTTCTGCTGCACAAATAGGTAGCTTTTACAGCCCACACACACATTCTAGATGAAAACGATTTCAGCATTACTTTCTCTCAATCTTGAAGAATTCCTAGTGAAAGAACACACCAGTCCCCACACCTTCCCATTTAATCCTCCTGGGATGATGCTAGTACTCAGTGCAAGTAGTGAAGTCTGGAAGAGAGTTTGCTGTACTGAAAAGCAGCTCAGATTTGAACTGTTAACAGCTCTGAAGGTCAGAACTGGCAGCAGAAACATTCAAAACATTTGAAATGTCAGCAGCCGCTACAGCGGCACACAAATACATTCTGCAGGAGCTTTTGCACTGCTGTTGTACTATTAGCATATGCATATATACACAATATGTTAATCAAAAGCTGACAAACACACAGATATTCTCTCTCCTGGACAACTACAAGTCCTCTAAGCTAAAAGGACTGGAGCAGGTTTTGTCATAAACCCATCTATGCATCCAGCATCAGCTAATGACCAAATTTAGCATTCACCTCTGCATTTAGTGTTTCCAGAATCAGACATTATTTTACCATTTGGGATTCTTTTAAGTTTAAAAATGTGGTATTGGAAATAATAGAGTTTTGTAAATAAAATGTGCCAAATCATTAGAGAATCAGTATCTAGCACCTTCATCAAAATTGGACACAAAATATAGCCTGACATATTTACACACTTGGAGAGATTTTCAGGTTTCCAATGCTGATTCCTCACTGTAATTCAAAAGAACACAGTGTAAAAACAAATAATGGGAATGCTGGACTCAAGTAGAATTATAGCTACTTCAACATCAAAAAAACTTAAGCTAAATCATTTTAGATGGAAACTAAAGGGGGTTTTATTTTAAAAATAAGCTGTGGATTTGTTAGCTGAAACAGAAAGGTATGTCTAAGTCCCAGCTAGTGCTTTATTTGTCTATATGCATGTCTAGCATAGGGAATACTAATCCCTCTTTTATTAAAACATATTGCTCAACGTAATTAGCAGAGCAACCCCAAAGATGATCAACAGTGAACCTCACAGAGGAGCATGTTGAATACGGTGCCTCCCAATTCACCAGCATCCCCCAAGCCTAAAATTGAACAATAATAAAGCAACACAGTAACAGTTGGCCAAAAAAAAGTCCTGACAACTTGGAATTATGTTTTATGTTTAAACAAACATGAAAGTATACAGAATATACAAATACATTTTGACTTCAGGAGAACAACTGTAATTTGACTTTAGAAGTTCCGTTTTCAACTGTAGGTTTGCATCCTCACTTTCAACATCCCGGTGGAAGAATTTGCATTTTAAATCAAACGCCATAGTGTTAGTACTTTAATTCACTTACATCCTTGAACAATCACATGGTAATTCAGTTCATAATCAAGAGCAGTAGATAAGATGTGATGAACCATTCCTACCTGGCAGTTATCAAAATGAACAGCCACTACAAGATTTCCACTATAGAGCTTATCTTGGAAGCTCTCTGGGACAACAGGTTCCTGTTCTGGTGGGTAAGTGTGTTTTAACCAGTCCATCCAGGAGAGACCCACAAGCGACTGAATCTTTTCTTCACTGATTCTCCGCATTTTAGCTCGGAAGTCATGCACTTCAGGATCTTGCAAGGCATCAAACTCGTGGAGACCTGAAAGAATTCAAGCAAGCAAAAGGATTTTTGTACAAATACTGCTCACCTATTTAGCATCCCACTCAAACCTTCATTATTTTTAATTTAAGATTAAATTAAACAACAGAGGTTGTTTTCTTCAGACATCCCATCCAAAATTGCTGCTCAAAAAGTTCTACATATTGGTTCTACATCATCCTCTACATCAGTGGACTTCTGAAGTTACTTGCACAATTCCCATGCAACTTGGAATGAGAGTTTAGTTCCAACAGCAAGAACCAATGCCTCTCTTAGGTACTATTAAGTGGAAAAAACAACCTCATCCTGAGTTTGAGATAATTTGGAAAGCTGTAAAGCCTCTTCTTAAAGAACAAATGAAAAGAAGGAACAGCGAATGCACCCTAAAGACCACAGAGGAGAAGTGATTGCAAACTATATATATTTTTTTAATTCTATAGAAAGATGACATCTTTCTTATTTTGTTTAAAATCCAGAACAGGATGAGAGTGGGGCTGTAAATAGATACATTTATTCTTGAACTTTTCTTGTGATTAAAATTTTCTACTCAAGTCACAATGACAGGACTGAAATTTCAACCTATCCAAGTTCCTTTTCCAAAATACGTAAAGAGAGAATACACAGTGGAGAGTCCACACAGCTGTGATTCTTCGGTAGTTCAGGAAGCACAGGGCCTGCAAGTGTTTCTTTCTTTTCTCCTCAACTTTGAAGGACGTTGTCCAGGTTATGCAAAGCACTGACCACCTTTTGCAAACAAACCACTAAGGCTGAGACAGGAACACATTTTTCCACTGCTAAGGTACAGAATAGGGACTGCATAAGGAAGGATCTCACGCAGCTATAACAAGCAGAAGATTCAATGAAAACATCTGAATCTCTCAGAATGTGTCAGAATATGTCTGAATGGTTAAACTGGCTAACTGTTCCCATTGTCAGTTCCAACAAATGGGCAGACATCGTACTGATGAAATCTAAACAAAACCTGCAGTCTTTATAAAAGAGCTAACAATGGTTCATTGTTTTCAAACAAGAGGTATGACCTCACATGACCCCGTCAATCTTGATTGTATAACCCAGCAGAGTAGATTGAAAGGCTGAAAATTCTGAAATAACATCAAGAACAAGTTACAGTGAAACCTTTAAAAATAGCTTTTCATTGTGCGCTGAAAATCAGTGCCACAACTGAGAGCAAAACCAAGAATCTCATTGTTAACCAAGTCAGAAACCGTGTATAACAAAAACCACAGTAAGTTCAAGTTCCCTCTGTTTGCTGTTAGGCTATTAATGATAACACTTTTCAGGGATTATGCTTTCCTTCACTTAGTAATAATATTATAGATTTTCCCATTATTTAATAAGATAAAATTTGCTCTTGATTGATGTAGTAATACAATACAATACAGTACTGAAATACAACACTGGAAGTGGCTTTCAACAGCTTTCAAACATTTCATCTTGAGTATTTAAATTCTTTTTAACTACAGCAGCATTAGTTTGAGAAAGGGAAGTTCTGTCAGGGAAATACCTCTTAATGTTTAATTTTCCACTGCTACCTGCCCAGTTGAGACCCTCATACAAAACAAAGTCTACCCTCATCTAGGAAAAAAATTAAATGTAATTACCTTTGCCTATAAGTACACCTATTTTGGAATCCAACTTTTCTCCTGGATCACAATTCCTTGTCACTAGTTTCAGGACAGGAAGAAAGGGTCTAACATCACAAAGTCTCCGTGTTTCATCCTCTAATTCTTCATGTACAGCAGTTTGATTCACACAGGAGAACATGTAAGAGTCAATCTCCATGAGGAGATGAAAAAGTGGATAGGCATGTGCCTGCTTCCATAACAGCTGCAAAGCAAATAAAGAAACAAATCAAAACATGAAGGCAGGGACATATCTTATGGAAGTGAAGGTAACATTAATTTCTATCCATGTTCCCAAAAGGACTTAAGAGTAACATGTTTGCTACACCCTATACATCATTATATATGTCTTGTTTGCAGTCTCTATCTTGAGGTTATTGTCAAGCAGCAACTTGTGTGCATAAATATCCTAAGGGTAAAACACACATAGGGGCAGTACTATGAGGTGATGAGAGAAGAAGGCACTACCCCTCGCCTGATGCTTATCCTGCTATTGACCCAATCTAGTCCTATTTGCAGTAAAGCTGCAGGACTGTGGCTGTCACTACCGTAGCAAAACACCTACTGATTATGGAGGCAGATGCTCATGACACTGACCACCCAACCATCACTCTCCTCCATCCATTCTTACAGCTTCCTATCAAAACCCTTCCCCCTCAAGACACATCTATACTTTATTTTTCCAGTAATTGTTGTAATACACAGACAACAAGTTCTCAGTATGGAACTAATTCCTGAATAAAAATTCCCCTGTTGCCTGGAGAACCTTGAAGTAAATTTCTTTGTCCATTACTGGCAGGCCAGTAAGACATCCTAGTTGCCCATAGAACATTAAATAATGCTTCACTGAACTGAATACTTCAGTAGCAGATTAAACCTTAAGTAACACCAATGTTACTTGCTGTAACTTGACACATAAAATACATCATCCTCAGCAGAAAGCTAAATTGGAAGTAAAGAGAGCTCTCCTGACCTAAATACTACTCAGATCTTTATCTGTGAGAGGTTTTTTGTCCTCATTTTAAAAGTTTACATTTTATTGATTTGTTTCTGAAACTTCTTTTGAAACAGGAATTGCACGATCAGTTACACAGCTGCAAAAACCTCTTCTCAAACAACTGGAGCTGAACTGCATTCCTTTTGCCAAACTGAACATATCTACATATATGTCATAGGTTGTACAATGAATCCTGCCTTCCAGAAAGGTATTCCAGTGTACTTTGCCTAGCTTAGTGAAAGCTGAATCTAGCAACTACCTCTGGTGTAGAGCAGGATTTCAAACTTTGAAGGTATCGAAAGACTTAATCTGCCATTGCCTCCCGGTTCTTCTCCGATAGCTAATTATGTAACAACCTATACCATTTTTTTAGCTCCTGAGTTGTCTAACTTAAATTTCCACCTACTGGAACTTATTAAATCCCTTAATGACCAGAAGATTTTAAAAGCTGGTGAGTCCCTGAAACTGACTTCCACTGACAGCAGCCGTTTGCCATCACCCAAAGTCCTGGCCTGGCAGAACTAGAAAGTCTACAGAAAAGAAAATGTCTTTGGCCCTCAAGTACTTGGCTATTTGTCTTATACGTCCAACTGTCCACAAATTAGGGCTTGTCACAGCCATGAGGTGCGAGCAGAGCTACTAATCCAGTATATCATCAAACTCCTCATTATTGTTTTGTTTTCAAATACAGCAGTTTCCATCAAAGAGCTCTGCAGTTACAATCAACATTCCTTTACTTTGAAAAACAGCTAAATATCAACAGTACATGTTTGTAACGTGTTAAGTTTCCATATGTGAACCATCAAGCAAAGCAGACAGCCTCGGTCATGTCCCTTATTGCTGTCACTTACACACTCATTTTTTAAATTCTTCATCAGCTGAAATCACTATCAGCTATTCCATTATCTCACCCACCACCCACCAACTAACCTGCAGTTGCCCACGTTACCCATTTACTAAAACAAAGGCATGTTTCCAGTCAAATATTTCAAGTATTTGAGCATAGCATGAATCTTTTTTCTTGCATCACTTCAATTTGTAGTGGCACTCTCATTACTGCACATACTAAGTGCACATACCAAGTGATCCACTGCATTAAAAAGTACTTCAGTGTCTAGAATGTTTCAAATGAGGAGTACAATGAATTGTGGACGAATACGTACATAAATGTACATCAACCTACTACTGATACAAAGAAAATAATTTCTATAAACAAGTGATTACTGTCAGTCTGAATAAGAATAAAAAACAACGTACTTATTTACCAGGCAATGCAATGGAAAAGAAATCACACTTATTTATTTTCTTTTAGACCTTTGTATTATGCTTTAAAAAGCAGATGACTCATAATTCACTCACCACCCAATTCCACTCTAGCCTGCCTAAATGCCCTCACATGGTCATTACCTGATGAAAGGTCAGTAGATTATTCTTTAATATCTGTGGTTATTCCTTTACATGCTTCCCTTCCCTTACTTTTCAAGTGATGCCCTAACAAGACATTTGTACACAACCTTTAAAAAGTGGCATAATAATTTTTAAACATCCATCTTTGATGTCAATCGAAACAGAAGCACAATCTGTGACTTCTGTATTAAAAATCAAATTAGACAGTGTCTCCTGTTTGTGCACTAATCAGAGAAGTGTTAAATCAATGTGCCATGTAGTAACGATATGTTAAAGACAGGTTTAGACGTAGCAATATATTAATATAGAGCTATTAGAATAACACTCTCAGCTGAAATATAACCTTCAGCAAGAAGTAATTTCTCCAAACCTTGCCATCTGCCCAAAGAAATTCCAACCCCCAGACACACATACATTTATTAATCAATCTGCTACGCACGCGCCCTCAATACACCATTTTTTATGCCTACTCAAATTCATTGCTTCATTTGCCAAAAGGCACATAAAAATCAGGAACAGCACTCATTCCAAATAGAAAGTAACTTTTACATTAATGCACCATTTGGTGCATTACCTGTTTAATCTGAGATATGGTGGCATCTCGAGGGACATCCAGGTTGATATAGATTCCAGTGGGCAGCAGGAAGTCCACAGATATTGAGCCATCAGCGCCAATCTGCGAATCCACTGCCCAGATGTCAAGGCTGTCTGTCACGGCAGGAGGCATTATGGAATCTCAATAATATCATAACCACATGGCCTTAGGGGAAAAAAATATTACAATTCAGTATACTTAACCTTCTATAATTAGACACACATTTTAAAGCCTTTGGAAGGTTTACATAAGACTGGTTGTACAGCTCAGCTTGCAAGTCTGGGGTCTCAAATGCTGCTATTGCTAACACATAAGCATAGTTTTACTCATTAATTCCATTTAGTGTAATAAAAGCCCTTTCTGGTAAAGCACTATTGTAGCCAGAGTGACATATTCATCTTAAAACAAAAATAATCTTCAACTCTTATTAGAAAGCAACATTTTCCTCTGAAGACATTTATCTCTATTTGCTTTCTCCCTTAAAGCAAGATCATCTCCAATAAATTCAACCCACTGCATAAACTACATCTACTGCAGGGTAAGGGGAAACCCTTTGTCTGACCTACTTCAGCTCTACACTGGCTTCCTGATTATATGTCCTTTGTATTTCTAGACATTTTTACTTACTCTTAATGTTAGCACTAGTTCTTCTGACCTTCCAAGTCTTTTGATTGCCTATTTTCTAAAGATCCATTTTCCCCATCAGTCACTAGTCACTGAAGTATTTACCTTCCTCTTCATCCACGCAATGGGACAAGGAGTGTTGTAAAACTGTAAATCCCTGACAAAGGCATGGGGAGTGTTGTAAAACACTATTGTCTTTATTGAAGAATTCCTTTACAATTTACCCCTACACCTTTCCAATTCTTGTTGGACATCAGGAGACGAGGGAAATCACCATTTGTAAAACAATAAGCCAGTATGTGCAACTCCACTAATATTACAACTTTCTACTAGTTTTATCACTCCTTCCCTTCAAGATTTCTTCCCTGCTCTGAAATCAGGCCTGTTCTGCCTAACTGAGGGTATTTCCCCTATTACAGCACCAGCAGAAAAAGCAGGATGTAAGCAATACGCTGGGCTGCTGCTCTTTATCCGTCACAGAGCAGGTTCAAACTCGCTCATCGGCAACTGAACAAACCCCACATTAGCACAACAGCCTTCTGAACCCCAGTTACTACTGCTGACTATTGCTAAAAAGGTCTGACACAATGGATTTTCCTCTTTGTTAAGGCACTAGGCAAAATCCACTGTCAAAAGGTAATCCTTTCTACAGGTGCTAAACATACAAAGGTATTCCTAGAAACGGGGCAAGATTACTTAAATTGGTCATGCCATTGAATTACAGATAATTATCATGCTGTGCATGCTTTTTATATATATGTGTGTGTGTATGTGTGTGTTATAAATTTGTATATTTGGTTATGAATACAGCTTCTCAGCCCTAACCAGGAAATCTTCTTATAATGCACTATAGTTGAAACTACCACAAAATTCCAGGAGACCAACCACATCATAACAAAGGTGTTTTGCTCCCCTCTCTCTCTCTCCAGCTTTTTTCTTTATGAAACAGCTTAGTTTGGGAAAAGTAACACCAGCTACTAAATACAAACTTTATATGCAGGAGTTAATGATTCATTTATAGTGAGTTAAATTTGTTTAATAGTCCTATTCCTCAGAAAGGCAACTCTTTAAAATTGGTAGGCTTTTAAATCAAACGGTTCAATGTCATATGCAACATCATCCTTAACTGACAACAGAAGCGTGAAAGTGGTACTTCAGAAAGTCTCTCTGCAATCCCTTGCTTGATACACACAGCTTCCAATGAAATAAATAAATAGGCAAGCAAGTGTAGGGGAAAACTGAATGTGCCTACAATGGATAACAGAATATGCCAGCAGCACAAAAATCAACTCCTATAGAAGCGTAACTCTCCACTGACAAACAATTAATATTCTGTACATATTATAAAGGGTTGTTCAGTGCTAACTTTTACTGATCATCATTGTCACACAAGTAGTACCATTTGGATCACCATTTAAAATATTCACAGTCCCCATCTGCCCCAGTCCTCAGTACTGGTTTCTATCCTTCCAGTTACTTTGAATATAAAAAATTGCTCATCTGACAGTTGAAAAAATTCAGGAAATTAAAATCTCCACTAGAGAAAGAGGGTTGAGTAGGAAGAACTGAAACCTCCTAAAGCTTACCCGTCCCCAATGAAACAGCAAGTTCAAAAACCCAAATGGAGCCCAGCTAAATACTCACAGCAGCTCTTTGGTACTGCAGCTGTGCTACTATCAGCTTGCCAGTTCAAAGCTGCTTTAGATATGAGACAACACACTTCAGTCTCACCTCTAACTGCCATGTAAATACACTTTCCATTCAGCCTTAAAAAAGTTGTGAGGACCCACACAAGTGTAACTGCTGTCAGTATATCTTGTTACCACACTAAACATGTGGATCACTCAGTATTTTGCTTGTACTAGATAAAAAAAAATAGATAAAAATACAGTAGGACTTCCATTAAGGGCAAACAAAACAACTCCAACTTTCAGAAAGGTAAATACATAAGGAAAAATATTTTTCCTCAATAAAAGCAACAATTAGGGAGCTCCTATTGTCGTCATTATTGAATAATAGTTTTATCACCATTAGGTCCTCATTCCCCATAAAACCACTACACTGCACCATACTGAATCAGACAACAAGAACTGGAGGTGAGGGGTGTAGACCTGGTGAAAAGAACAAATCAGGTATGAAGATATTTTAATTACCAGATCTTCACAAATCCATCCCTTCACTTGTCAAGGGGTGTAGAAAATTCTGCAGTGTGTGGTCTCTCAAATTGTCTAAAGGTAAGAAATAAACTTTAACCCCACCATGCAACACAGACTATACTATAAGACTAACACAGCATCTACCTAAAAAATCTAGAGAAAATGCATAGTTCCTCATTACAAATCAGTGTATCTTTAACAAGCTACTATTTAAATGTGATGTAATTTATTTTTCTCCACCCAGCTACTTCTACCCTTAAAATCCTGATTGCAGCTTTGTTGGAACTGACAATAGTAGTCACAGAAAAATCATTCAAATTATCTAAAACTCAAGATCTTCCACACTTGGATGCACACATATAATGGTGTGGTATCACCATTATGATGCATTACTTTACCAGGTATAGGAGCAAGGGAAACATTCATCTGTTCTATGTAGTTACTTTGTTCATAATTTCTATTTGCATTCTGGGTAACATCTTCTCTATTTGCATCCTCTTTCGGCTGTTTTAACACAACATTTGCAATTATTGCACTTCAGTGCATCAACAAGAGTTTAAAATGTTCAAAGCAGCAAGACTTAAAAAATATGCCTATAGCCAAGACACCAAAACACAGCGCGATGAAGTCCTTGTAAGATACTTGTTTGTAATCATGGACTTCCAACACTGACATCAGAAGCTTTTACAGTTCCATTTCCAGTTCTGATTAAAAAGGGAAGAGCAATCATCACACCAATCTGAGCATGCTGGAAGCTATTCTTGCTTTCAGGTGCTTACTTAGTATTTCCTTCCTCAAG
The DNA here is from genome assembly GCF_000696875.1 of Nestor notabilis. NCBI lineage: Eukaryota > Metazoa > Chordata > Aves > Psittaciformes > Psittacidae > Nestor > Nestor notabilis. The sequence goes on along the minus strand of NW_009945034.1, from coordinate 28,244 downwards.
GAAACGGGTTAGGGTCTTTTACAGCCAGCACCCGGGTTCTACCAGTAGCTGACATGACAGGGGTCAAGAGAGAACAAGTATTTGTACTGGGAATAACACTGATTGCAACTTAAGACAGGCCTGAGAATGAGTCATGAGCCAAAACAGTAAAATGTGTGGTAAGACTAGTGACTAACACTACTCACATCTAGTAACTGAAATGAAGGCAGAAAGCCATCTGGATTGGGAGCAATAACAGCAAAGACATTTTAAACAACTTCCAGCTAAAGGGAAAAAAAAAAAAAAACAACAAACCAATACCAACAATCAAAATGATAATAAAAAGCTATTTCTGGCTGCTAACCTCAGAGCTGTTCTTGCCTACTGTCACAGTAAAAAACAACTTCTCATACAGAAGAAGGAAGTAATTAAAACAGTACTTAATCTTGGCTACTCAAGTATCTAATCGATGATTATCTGAATTTAATAGCAGCAAAGCCCAATACTAAACACACACAATCTTAATCTATTAATCTCAAACCCACTCACTTTATATTTTAATATACCAGCAGTTCTGAAAAGGCTGTTCACACTAATGGAAAGAAATGGAACACAGATTAGTAGAACACCTGCAAAAGGAGAACAAGAGAAAGAAAATTTAACACTGATCTTTGTATTTATTTATTAATGTACACAAAGAAGAAGCCCCACAACAAAATTTCTCAAACCAGGACAACTGCCTGTGATTTCAGCCTGCTATGTCAGTTTATGTTGGTGCCTGGCAAGATCATGGAGCAGATCTTCCTGGAAACTGTGGTAAGGCACATAGACAGTAAGGGGGTGATTAGGCTTCACTAGGGAAAAAACGTGTCTGACAAATGTGGTGGTCTTCTATGATGGGGCCACAGCATTGGTGGTTAAGGGAAGAGCAATTGCCATCATCTACTTGGACTTGTACAAGGCATTTGACACTGTCCCACATGGCATCCTTGCCTCTAAACTGGACATGCATGGATTTGACAGATGGACCACTGGATAAGGAATTGGCTGGATGGTCACACTCAAAGAGCTGTGGTCAACAGCTCCATGTCAAAGTGGAGACCAGTGCCGAGCGATGTTCCTCAGGGGTCAGTGTTGGGGCCAGCACCGTTCAACATCTTTGTTGGCAAAATGGACAATGGGATCCAGTGCACTCTCAGCAAGTTTGCCAACAAAAACTAGGTCAACATGTTCCAGTGCCTCACCACTCTCCCAGTAAAGAACTTTTTCTTTATATCTAATCTAAATCTCCCCTGTTTAAGTTTAAACCCATTATCTTTGTCCTGTCACTACAGTCCCTGATGAAGAGTCCCTCCCCAGCATCCTTGCAGGCCCCCTTCAGACACTGGAAGCAGCTCTGAGGTCTCTACACAGCTTCTCTTCTCCAGGCTGAACATCCCAACTTTTTCAGCCTGTCTTTGTACAGGAGGTGCTCCAGCCCCCTTATCATCCTTGTGGCCTCCTCTGGACTTGCTCCAACAGTTCCAAGTCCTTCTTATTTGGCAACACCAGAACCTTACACAGGATCTGAAGAGTGCCAGAGCCTCTAAAAGGAGAAGAATGGAAGTGGGATCTTACCTTTTAACCAAAAGCAAACCTCCAGACTGTGTCTGCATTAACCACAAGCTTAAGATGCAGTTTTACAACTGGCCAAAACTGATACAAGACCATACTGCCCTTTCTGTCAGCGAGATCGGAAAATTGGATCACTGATCCAATTGAGATTTTAGATTTTTCTCTTCTTGAAACTAAGTTTTCAGTTGAAAAAAGTGGTGGTAGTAACACTTAGCTGGGAACAGGGCAGGACCATCCCTTCTGACAGCAGCCCAGATTTTGAGCAACTTAAGCAACACATGAAATGACACTTTAATTTGCTTTTAACAGGGAGAAAGAATTCCCAAATAGAAGACAATTAAAATGTTAAATGCCTAAAGAATGCCTAAAGCAAAATGAGTACTTCACACTAACACAGTTCCAGGCAGGTAAAACAGGAGGAAGGAATCGAGTGAACCATACAGTAAGTCACATAGATAGACCACTGATGTCTTACATAAACATTCACTGTCTTGACACTGCTCCACCAACAGACCAGACTGTTTCACCATAGAAGAGAATTAAGGTATTTTTGCCTTCATTGTGGATTCCTGCAGAGGGTAAGAATTTCCTCTGTGAAATCAACGTGGAAGTTACAGTATTTAATTTTCCGTCTTTCCTCCGAATTGTGACCTTGATCACTAAATAATCAGACATTTTGGGTAGGTGAGACCAGCCTACAGACCACAGTCCTGATCAGCTATTGAGAACAGCTATTGTGATCCCAGGTTCTTCGTTGTTGTGGGGGCTGGGGGTTTAAAGGACTTACCAGCTCTAGGCAACAGAAGAATTTGTTCTAGTGCGAACAGCCTTATGCCAGAAGCCAAGAGACTTTGTAGCTTCCTCCCTAGCCCCAACTGAACTGTATCTCACCATTTAACCAAAGAGACCACTACGAAAGGAAAAACCAACCAAACAAAAAAGGGCTACCAGAAGTAGGCTGCTTCTTCCTTGATTCCTAAAAGGCTTTCAGGAATGATGACAGTCAAAGCAACCTATGTACGTTTTTCTGTGAATTGCAGCCCACCCATGTTTCTTCTGTAACCCAAACACAGAACTAGAACCATGCATGCCTCAGCTAACCAGCACAAGTACAAAAGCAGTCTGTAAAAGCAATGTAGGCAGCACTTCCAGCAAGTGTTAGTCACCAGCAGAACCACTGGAAGATTATATGTTACCAATTAACAAACCTAGGCTTTCAGAACATCCCCAAGAGTTACAAGAATTATCTTTTAGACTATAGGATCAGCCTACTGATTCTGAAATTCAAAAGCTGTGGTTACAAGCCGAGGTTGTGTTCTCTTACTAAGCCCATTTTGCTGAGAAGCGAGGCAAGACCAGTTTGTGGGAAACTCAATTCCATCACTTCTTAAGGACAAGACAGCACTGCGAGCCCAGGACCACCCAGCTACAAAGGCTTCACACCACTACTGGAAGGGCTGGTGAACTCAGTTTTACCTACATTGAGTAGTTAACTTGCTCATGAAAAGGAATGAAATCCAAATATATGACATAGCACAGTGCTGACCAAGAAGATATGAAGAACAAAGCAAAGCATGGGAGAGATCTCATAAGGTTTTCCTCAAATTAAGAGCTGATCTAGAGCATGCTCAGAGAGTCAGCCCGTCTGAAGGCACTGCAATAAAATTAGACACGGACTAGCGATGCAATAAACTTTCCTTTGGAAGGAATTTATCACATCATCAAAGAACTTAGACACTAAAAAGTACTCAGAAAGCTACATGGATTGTTGCCAACACCCAGCATTAATGTGTCAGGCAAGTTCCTCTAAAACCAACATTTTGAAGATCACACCAATTATGAAATTTCACACTTTACCATTAGCAATTCTCCTTTACTTGTGACCTCACCACAAACCCCGTAACACTCCTCCCTTGAGGTGGATTTTTCTATTGTTAAAAGAACACCAATATAAAATCCAATGTAACATTCAATCTCTTACCCTGAAGCATAATCAAAAAGAATATTAATGTTACAAGTAAAACGAATACTAATTTTACAAATCAAAGCTGCAAGAAAGCTGGTAAATATAAACACCCACATAACACATTGTTAGAGGAAAATTCCAACCCCCTGTTCTCTCTCACAGCATTTATTCTCCTGGGCTGCCTCATAGCACCAAAAAAATCTAGTCTTCAGGCAAGCCTTTAGAAAAGATATTGTACATCTGAAATCTTGTCACCTAGTCCTGAAATGCGGTCAGTTCTCTCAGGATGAAGTAAGTATGCTATCCCAAAGAGATGGCAAAAGACTTGGGGGGCAGTAGGGAGCAGGGAAGAAATCACTTGTGTATGAAAAGGTTTGTTTCCTTAAGAAACACCACCTCTTTCAAACAAGGGTGCCTTTTAAGGGCACGTAAGTACATGTGGCTCTTCAGGTTAAATGCAAACCTGGATTTATTTTCATTTTCACTAAAAAAGTGAATATTTACATGTCAGAAACTAGTTTGTTTTGATTATGCACAAACTGAGAGCATTCTGCTTATCCAGACTTTTCCTGTATATAACAAGTTATTACAACTGCTAAGCACGACATTCAAGATGATCTCCACTGTGATCAATACAGCTCTTTATCTACTGCTTGCTCTGTCACGTGGCAGTCAAGGGGCTAAAAAAAAGAGCAAGTCTTGCAGCAGTGAAAGCAGTTGAAAAGGGCCACCCTATCCAGACACACAAGAACAGTGTTTAAACAATAGCTTACTGTCCAGGACAGGCTGGATGACAATCTGATCACAGCAATCTTCTAGGAAACAGCAGCAACGTATCACGTAGTCTAAGTAGGAGAAACTATAAGCACTTACACAATATAAATCATTTTAATTGTTTTTCTAACTACGTAAACACCTAGTACTATAAAGAGATGAACAAGCAAGAGAACAAGTAGGGGAAAAGCATGTAGCAGTGAAGATGGAAAAGGAGTCAGAATATGAAGGAAGATTTATGTTCTATGAAACTTAGAAGGCATTTAAAAAAAAAATCAAAGTAAAAGTTCCTCCTTCTTTATATGTGAAAGAATTACAATTTCTTGCAAAGACACATACATTGGATCAGCATGCCAGTTCACAGCTCTGTAGAGCTACCTATGCTCCTACTTCTAAAATTGTAACAGACTTGCAGCCACTAAGCTTACATGTCCAAGAGGATGGTTCTGCAGTCAATACTCTGGCAGCAGTTTCAGTGTTGTGGGGGACTCCCATTTTGCTGACTTCGACTGCATTTATACTGACTACAACAGGATTATTTCAGACACCAGCGTGACTCTTGTAAGTCACTGTGTCTCCTGCATGCAGTGGCAGCTCACTGTGAGAGCAGTCTACAGGCAGAAGCTGTTCTGCTTTTCCCTGTTCTTGACCGTCCCCCCCTCCCTAGCAGAGTGGAAAAACAATACGAACAAACATTACTAGTTTTCCATTAACTCAGGGAACAACCTGCCCCACTGTGACAGGCAATCAAGATATCTGCAGCAGGGGTGGGTGAGAACACTGCCCTTATCCCCCAGCTGTAGTCACAGGGATGAAATGAGGTGCAACATGGAACTGCAACCTAGGTTTGTTCAACACTTTAACACAACAAGAGAAAGCATCTATGCTAAGCAATGCATGTACTACTAAACTGTTTGTTCACTAGACCTCACAGTTCACACAGGATCAGTAGTGACCCTCTTTTAAAGATAGGATGGAATGAACTGACAATTAAAATTTCTTACGTATGTTATTTCATACCATGCCTCTGAAATTCCTATTTTGCCCAAAAAAGTGAACCCGCTCAAGGTTCTGGACTCCCACAGCTGCACAGGTGAATTTCAATCTAATTTAAGTCCACATTTAAAAACAAACAACTTGATGATAAATACAAATGCCTAAATTAGCCAAGCTAAGATTTTTCCACTCCAGGAATGTCATCTATCTACAATAGCAGAGATGTTAAGAATTCAAGACATCTACAGTGTAGTCTGGGAAGTTATTTTTAAAGATCATGTGGTACTACAAATATTTCCCAGCAGTTCCCAACTGTCACATGAGCTGACCCTATGGGATGGAAAATTGAGTGTCCATTTAGGCAGGATTCCTCCAGAAATCAGAATAAAAATATCACTACTTAGTTTGCTAAAAATACCTACATATAGAAAACATGAAAGGCCTTATTTAAATGTCATTCCCTCACAGTGCTCAGATCAAGAGTGGTCACTCACCTAATCAACTCTAGCTTCTGTCATTCTCCTCATGAAATACAGCTAATTTTCCACAAAGAAAATTTAATGAGTTTTTTTAGGTGGTTCCTGATTAAAGCTACATCTTCTGCAGCTTTATTCCTCTGCTGTACCCTCACCATTGCACACTAAGTTTCGATAACTGAAGCCAGGCTTTTAAAACCACAATGAATTGAGTTTCTACTTTGATATTAATGCCTCGAAATACAGTGGCCCAGTTTTCCAGAAATGCTGAGCACCTGAATTTGCAATTGACTTCAACAGGACTTAGAGACCTGAGGAAAAAAGATGCAAACATGTTAACTAGTTCAACATTAAAATTTAATTGAATCAACCTGATTTGAAGAGATGGCTGGGTTACCTCTTGTCAGTTCTTATAGTAATTGTTCTATCAGACAATGCAAGGGTGATTTTAAGACTTCCTATAAATGAGATTCTTGTCCTCAGAAAATTTTGCGTGCAAAACAAGTCTGCAGGTAGAGAACAACACTAATAAAACGTTAGTCCAGATTTGGAAGACTTATCAGAACTGGTTTGAACAATGAGGATAAATGGAATTTCTTACTCCTCGTTACTTTATACTCAGGCAAGTCAACACAGTTCCTGCTCCCTTCAAAGACTATTCATAATGAAACAAACAAATTAATAAAACCTAAGTCCCAGCATTCTGGTAGACTTCAGGCAATTCACAGGCAGCACACGATTCATACTGAACACAAAATACAAAAATAGCATAACAGCTTCTCACAACTAATTTGTAACTATCCTTTGCCCTATCCTGGAATCACTATACAGACACATGAAAATATAAATATGAAAATAAGGCGTGTCAGGCCATCTCTTTGTATTGTGCAGTTAAAGTGAGTTGCAGGGAGAAGAACAACTCTATTCACATTCAAATGCTACTGTCTGAAATTATCTTCACAAGCCTTTGATCACTGGATCACACTGAGGCTGGGGCTGCTGTTGGAAAACATTCAGCTCCCTGGAATTTAGTCGTGCACAGTCAAGGTGGGTTGGAATATAAAGAAATGGAAGAAAAGAGTAGATTAGGAAAGCACTGTCATGTAAGTAACAGTCAATTTGACACCATGACCAACTGTCAGGGAGACAAGGAGAAAGGCTCAAATGAAGCAAAAAGCCCAGTCAAACAGTTGAGTATTCTGTGTCAGCTGGGTTGTGAGAACATATCTGGCACCTTCACTGTTAGGAAATTTGTAAACAGCTTTCTCTCATATTTTGGTAAGTTTTAAACAGCAGCAGGCAGAGAGGGACCTGACATGAAGATGAATGCATTCTGTATAGTGTGCTCCAGGACAGAGACACTAAAGATTTGGTAGATTAGAGCTGGTGAGTTCACAACCTACGTAATTCACTTTTGATAATTCAGATCACTGTAGATATTTTATGTACCAGGGGAATTTTGGCATGAAATGTTAAGATATGTTGAGTTGTAGCATTAGAAAAATATTCTATTAAACATTTAAATGATGAGATTCTCACATGAACATTTCAAACAAAAATTAAAATAAAGCTTAACAGAAAAGGTGAATGGAGATGTCACATGGGAAGAAAAAAGACTGGGCAGTCAGACTCAAGGGGAAAGAAGGAGAAAGCGCTGTACCATAGCCCAGAGGGAAGCTTAACCCGGAATAAAGATGTCATTTTAACACAGGTGAGTCAGACAATTTCCTATAGAGCTGCATAACTGCTTGTGCCAGCAAAGTGAAGATGCAAACAGAAACATGATGAGTGCTGGAGGGAAAGTGACAGTTTCTCCCAGCCCCAGGGCTGGCTTGCCACTTCACAGCTCTACAGCTCATTTTTAAAAATGCAGGTAAAACTACAGCCTAAAGGTCTGGCTTTATAATAGCCCAAGCTATTATTCAGTGTGCCCGTCATGGATCTGAAAAGATGCAATAATAATCTGGGGTTGTGCTTTTATTGATTTATTGTATTAAGTAAACTGCAGGGTCCGTGTGTGTGTGTTCCTTAACATTTTACAAGCCTAACAAAAACACAAGGAAATATTCAATATTCAATTCTGCTTTCTGCTATTTTCTTGCCTGTTCTCTAAGTCAGAGTAATTACTTATTCTACTGTAAACATGGAGGAAAGGAGAAGTAAACATTCCACTTACAAGACAAATATATAAATGGTTAATATTTCCCTTCCTTTTGAATTGTATAAATGGACCGAGACTATCAAATTTCCACAGCAGCCAACTGCTTCATTCACCTATTAAAATGTTACATCTCTAACTTATGAGCTAGACGACTTTCTACTATAAAAAAGTGAAGAGCAGAAATTGAGGTTTCCCTATATATAGATACCTCTTCACACAGGGACTAAAAGATTCTCTTTTCAATTATTTCTGACATTTCAATCTAAACCTCCAGGAAAGAGGGTTATTCTCCAGCAGACACATTGTATGCAGCTAGAAAGAGAGGTAAAAACGGAAATAATTAAAAACTGTGGAAAATTAATGAGTGAAATTTTCTCCTACAAGGAGGACACATGGACCAAAACTCAGAGCTGCCACACAGAGCTGTGCTTAAGTCTCATGTATAGAGATGCCATGGGCATGTAAAGTTAGAAAAATGCCCTTTAAGGGAAAAAAAGACTAAGCAGATTCAGAGGTGGGAGTTCACAGCTATTTGCTATATAAGAACAGGAATTGTTGCTGACAAGCAACAGTTAGAGTCTAATGCAAATATTCAGGTGTATTTCATGCATCTTTTTTGTGACCTGTCTCTTGTAAAAGGAAGCTTGAAATAGAATGCCATTTGATAGAAAAGAATAATCCTAAAAACTGCACTCAGTCAGTACTTCTGTCATGAAGGTAATGGTAATAAAGCCAAAAGTAGTCCTGGCCATTCACCATAAGGACCAAGAATAATTAATATTATCTAAGAATCACAGACTAATTGGGCTTGAAAGGGACCTCTGGGAGTCATCTTATCCCAAGACTAGTTTCAACACTGAAGTTAAAGCATGTTGCTTAGGAGTTTGCACAGCTAATTTTGAAAGTCTCCATAAGCAAATCTGTTCCAGTGCTTAACCACCCTCACAGTGAAGTTTTTCTCTCTCAGACACCTGGCCACATCTGCTCTCTAATCCTCCTTCAGGCAGTGGAAAACTTGGTAAAGATCTTTCTCTCCTTCTCCAAACAAAGGTCATGCAGACCCCCACCTCGAATGTCACATCCTTCAGCCCCTCAGCAGCAGCCCTCCCACTGGACTCTCTGCAGTTTGTGAGCACCCCTCTTGTTCTTGAGGGCCCAGAACTGGAGAGATGTTCTGGATGCAGCTTCAGAGACACTGAGTGGAAGGGAGCAATCATTTCCCTTGTCCTGCTGGCTGTACTCCTGCTGAGGCAGCCCAGTGTGTGGTTAGTGTTCACTGCTGGCTCACACTCAACCTCCTGACTCCCTGAAGAGCTCCTACCTTTAGGGGCTACCTTTAGTAGCTGCCTTTAGCAGTCAGTCCTGGGCTAACTGCCGCATGGGTTTACTTTTCCCAAGCTGTGAGAGTCAACATCTGCTTTTAAGACCTCATGAGAACTCCACCTGGCTTCTTATCTGTGAATATGGGCAGCATTCAGACTTTCTTTTCATGTTTTTAGTTCTTTAATGGAGGATTCCAACTGCAAAGTATTTTGTGATGATCAAACTCTGTACAAACACCCAAATCTAAACAAACAAACAAGAAGCATTCAAAAATATTTCCCCCAAAAGGGCAAATTAGAATCAATTTTAGGTTATAACAGAGAAGTTTACTGGCTACTGAACACATGAGCAAGTTTTATGCCCAGCATAAGCCTGTATATAATGATTGAAAATGTCTAAAGCTGTCTCCAGTGGACGTTTTTTACTTCATTTGTTTAGAGAGCTCAGTTTCAACTTTATTGCCCATCTGTTTTGATAACTTGATTATCAGACTCAAACCTGTCAAAGTAAGTGTGTTAGCAACAAATAGGTATTATTTTATTTGAACATTGTGATAGGTGCCTCTATTTCTACCCTGTAGCCTAGTATGGCAGTAAAAGACAAACAACATCACACAAAACAGTTCCTGAAAACTTCAGAGGTCAGAGCTGAAGTATCAGTGCTACAAGAACCTTTCAGGGGTAGGTTTTCCAGCCACTTGACATATGGCCTAGATCAGGAACTGTGATACACATTCACATGTGCTGACTTAAAATTGCAGCATTAGCTTCAAGCACTTACAAAAAGGGAACTAACACACACATCAACCTCTCTAAATCCACCTTTAACTGTAATTTTACAACAGTTCATTTCCTGCCTTTAAAAAAAATAGATAAATTATCAATCCAAATGGATTATTCTGCCAGTTAAAAACACTTTGGAAAAAATACCAATTAGGAAAAGTTTAGTTTGTCCAAGTAGGTTTCACAGACATTTTTCTACCCATATGATGACACCATGTACAGATCCCTTTTTAAAGAAGAAGCTAAGAAGAGTCATTTCCTCTTGGTAATAAGGCAGTATGTCAAAACAAGCTTGTTGTAAACTAAAACCAGTTTCCAATCCATTCAGTTCTAATGGCCAGATATTTTTCATTCATTTCCAATAGCTCCTGCAGAATTAGTCCCATACCACACAGCATGAGTAAAATCTGCATCAGACAAAATTATGCAGATTTTTCCCAGTTTCTAATCTCTACAAGAATCTGTTTAAACAATCTGATGCTAAGGAGGTGACCTACCTCAAGCAAGTGATGCACAAGGAAATAAAGAATTATATTGTATCAGTATATAAATGTTTAGGTACCTAGTACCAAAAGGTGCAGCCCACAGTCCCTAAGCTATGTAGTTACACTTCTTATATCATAAATGAGATAGATAGACATGTATCAGCCTAGAATTAAAAAAAAAAAAAAAAAAAATTGAAGTCAACTAGCAACAGTGAAGAAAAAACATCTGAGATCCATAAACTGAAGACTTAAGCTAGTTTGAAGGATGATGCAACTGCAACACAAGACAAATATTGAAATACTGACAACGCAAACATCAAGGTCACACAGAAAATGCCAGGAATGGAAAGTTACAGCCGAAAAATCAATTACATTTTCAAACACCCTGGAAGATACAGGCAGGGCTTTAACTTTTGCCAGCAAATCGGGAGTTATATGTCATTATATCTACACGAGGCCACTTCCTGCTTAGAACCATACCCAGAATGCACAGGAGCCAAGAGAAGAATCTGAAACCCACCTACATTTCGTAAGACTCAATTGCTTCCAAGATAGGAGATGCTTCAACAAGAGCCCAAAAGAGTGTCCATTATCAACTGATCAGCCAAAACTAGTATGGAGTCACTGATTTTTACTTCTGAATGCAACTCTAACAAAGTTAAATAGAACAACAGACTAATAACCATGCTATTGACTTTGTAAGGAAAAAACAAACCAACCCCACCAAAATACACTGTAATACTCACTCCAGACAACCTCTTCCTGTTTCAGTCTGACTGGGCACTGAAGATACTTTCATTAAACATTGTTTTCTTATTATTACTCTTGTTTCCTCAGAAGGTTCCACAAGATGACCTAAATATGACCTAAAAAAAAAAAGTAAAACACACTACGTCATTAACCTGATGAGAAAAATCAGCAGTTTATATTGATTTAGTAGCTCCTTTAACTTTTTGTGCAGAAATATCCAATTAACTGCACATTTACAATATTGTACTATGTGAAGAGAATGCAACAGTACAGGTACCACAATCATGAATTACACAGTGAAAACATTCTTTAGCTACTACAAGTATTTTTAAGTCTGTGTGCGCTCAATTTGGACCAGATCAAACGATGAAAGGAAGAGAAATAGAATTGTCTTCACCCTCCTAACCACATCTCTTTTACACTTGGCTGTAAGCTAGTCTGTTGGTTTTTAGTGAATTTTATGTCATCTGTAGTCCTATTGTGGAGAATTTGAGTTGATGATACAAGCGATCCCATCTTCCTGTTCTTTTTTCAAGTTGTGAAACAGCAGGAGAAATGTAAGAGGAGACCGATTTGAACCTAGGTGTCCTCTTAAAACATCCTCCATGTGTACAGGACAAAGCATCTCCACAGAGTCAAGGCATCATCTCCATCTAGCTCTGCCTTGCAAACCAGGCTCCCAGCAAAGCAAGAAACATGAAACATATTTAACCCCTCCTCGAGACCAAAGCAGTGCTATCAGTTTGTCCTGACACTATCTACAGGTTTGTAGGCCGAGCCACAAAACGCAAGGCACGTAACTATGCTCATCCTCCCAAAACCAATTCTATTTCTAAACTACACTTAGTAGTCCACATCGTGCTTGTAGGAACTCAACATGATCAGGAGTCAGGGCTGTCATTCCCTCTATCCCATGCAGAGCAGAACCTCTATAGGGATCAGTATGTAGAGCACTGTGAAGCAACTTAGGTTTCTTCTGTGGCTTTGAGGGAAAAATAGCTGCTGCTCATCTGCTTAAGTCTGAAAAAGCTACGTTACTGCTCCCTACACAACCTTTTGAAAACAACCTTGTGGTGCATAAAGGTATGAACTAGTCCAGAAACTTCTCATTAAAGCCCAAAAGCCTACAGTAGGCAACAGCCAAAAACAAAGACTAGAGAAAAACAATGGCAGTCTTACATGATTTAGAAATTGCAAGGACAAGGGAACAGTGTGAATCACTTATAACTAATGCTAAAGTACCAGCCTGGCACTGGTGTTTGACAGCCATGCTGATATTTGCTTTTATGGAGTCAGAAAAATCAGAACCAAGATGTAGAGGCCGGAAGGCAGGTGCCTGGGAGGTGCGAAATGCCTCATACTAGAGATGTGAGATAAACAGTCACTACTTCCAGAATTTCCACCTCCGGAAGCCATCTTTCATAACCCAGGGCCACTCAAAGGGGGACACAGTATATGTGTGAAGCACCATGCCCTGGGGCAGAAGCAGGGTTTTAATATAAAACTAGATATCCAACCTTCTAGAAGTATCTGGCTAACCAATCACGAGATGACAAACCAGGTGGTGGGAGCCTAACATTCTAAATCCACTGGAAACCTTTCATGGGAAACCTACCAGCACCAATATAACAAAGAATGGTGCTTTGAAATTGTAAAGGTCCCTCTGGTATGTACGATGTAAACTTACCCTAACAACAACGACTTCGACAGAGGTTGGCAAACCACAGATTTGGGAATCCTCCCAAATGCAATGCGTGACTCACAGGCAAAATGCTCAATAGTAGTTTTCTAATATCAGCACTGATACACTGGAAACAACTGTGACCTCATTCCTTTCCTACACCATACAATCTACACATTTTATTAAGTTCATCAATGGGAACAATGTATAACACAGATGTGTTGTCAGGTTTCTCGACTCTGTTTTATGAAATATCTCAAGTAGCAGAGGAGAAAGCAGGCAGTCATATTAGTGCTGCCACTTCTGCTCAGAGCTGCCTTCTGTCTCATTCTGCCCTTTCTCTGCACAGCACGTAGTGCAAACTGTGACCTGGAACAGGAGGTGGCTGCTTGGCTCCTGTCATGCTTCAAATCATTCCCATCTCAGTCAGCCTCCAGCACTGTAGATATTTCTAAGTCACTGGTGAGACAAGAAGAACTAACGCTTCTCGTGAGAAATAAAAAACCATGTCTTAGCACAGTGCTCAATGCACTGGCATCCAACTTGAGGGTTAGGCACATGCATAAAGCCCAGAAAGTATCTAGGGTGGATAAACTATACACGTTTAACAAGCCAGTACATTGTAAACAGCTCCTGTCACAGTGTATCCGTTCCTGTGTTCTCCACAGCCTCTTGCTTGCTAGCTTGCTGCTGGCTTCCCTACAGCTCTGTCCTTCCTCTCTATTCTCACAGTAGTTTTCAGACATGACATTGACAAGAGGCTTCCTGCTGGTCCTCTGCAACCAGCTGTACCCTCAGGACAGATAGGGGAATGGCTAGCCCTCCAGACCTTGAGACATCTCTGATGCATACAGACAAACTGCCCACTACTAGATTCAAGCATTAGAAAAACCCCTTCATTACAGGATGACAGTGAGCAGCTTTGTTTTTCTAGCTAGCCAACCTTAATCGTTTTGCAGAGATTATGAGAGATGGTTATTGCATAACTGTAGATCACATCACAGTCGCCCTTTCATATGCCAGTTCACTTTCTACCTTCAAAGCATGCATGGGAAATTTTTCAAAGGCTGGTGACTCCATTACCTGACAGACACCCTGCTGGCCTTTTAACTACCATAAACAGCTGGTGAGAACTCCAACTGCACAAGAAGCACACAAGCATAAACACTGGGAACAGGGTAAAGGTCAGAAAGACTTGAAGCAAATGCCTCAAGCAGTGAACACAAACTGGACTCTAATGAGCACCCACATTTTCACCCCCTGCACCTCTCTGGGGAACACGGGAAAGACACAACTGTCACCTGGACATGATCAGTAGGGCCTCCTTCAATAGGTCTCTATTGACTGTGAGCTCAGTCAAGATAACACCACATCTCAAAACCATCTTGGGCACTTGCCCTTGGGTCCACCCCCATACCAGTTCTACAGAAGGCACCACCATGAACCTACTAGGAACCCTATTCCATCCATACAACTTCTGCATGAGAAGATGTATTTTACAAAATAATCATTTTTTGTGAATCCTTTCATTACACCTTTATTACCTAGGTTGTTTTTATGCAAATCATAACTGGTTTAGAAAAAAATCATTAACAATCTTACGAACTAGTTCAGGAATGGTGGCAATCAAAATGCCTGTAACAATACAGTAAAGTCTGCAGTTGTACAGTGTGGACTTCTTTATGTCCACAGAAACACTTACGAATGCATGAGAAAGAAAACAAACTGTACCCCAAGGGAAGAAAGGGGGGAAGTGTACCAGAAACTTTTGCCTTAAACTCCTGTGTGACATCTAGTGTACAACAGAAACAATTATAAGCCAGGGAAACTCACAAAGAAATTAAAACTTAAATAAATAAACAAGGGGGGAAGGAGGAGGAAGAAAAATCATTCATAAGCAATACAAGATGCCACACAGAAATTACTGGGCTAATTGTGGCACTATGGTCTTCTACTCTGTAACAATTTCTAGACCCAGGAGATAGGCTCCTCCGCGATTTCTGCCAGAGCACACAAAGAAACCATTTGTTAGAGAGGATACTTGTATTTGCTTAAGGGTAAGGAACTCTGAGTGAGGTGAATGACATGACATGGCAGTTTCTTGAGTGTCTTCCTCTCTGTAAATCCATCTCCTACCCTGGAAGAATGCACTGAGGAAGGCATCAGGACCAGTGCTGAGAGAACCAGCAGATGGTCTGGACAGCAATGTACAGAGAAAAGCACAGCTAGGGTATAGCTGTAGAGCTTTTGGGTCACATCCTCGGCTACCTCAGACCTGTCTCGCACATTTCCTGCTCTCAATAGCACGGAAGATTGGAAAAGTGAATATCAGGCTGAATTAGCTGCTGTAGCATCCACTCAGGAATGAAGAAACTCACCATTTCACCAAGTGGGAGACACAAGGACTAACATGAGTAAATATACCAAATGCCTTCAAATAAAACAACCCACTGAGAAATATAAAGCAACATTCTTCTTCCTTCCTTCCACAATCTTAAGTTTCAACAATGGGCACAAAATTCCTCAAGAATATTCACTATCAGCAATTAAGCCATTACAACCCAAGCTCAGGAATTAAAACAGTGAGAAGAACGGGCAGTAGTACATACGTGGCTGAACCACAGCAATATGCGACTTCTACACACTGCACGTCTTAGTGCAAAGGCAAAAATGCAAATTAAAGCCTGAATCTGAAAAATAATTATTTCCTGTATATGGCACTGTGTTATGTGCAGAATGATCCAAAGACGGAAACCACACACAAGCATCATCCTAATTATGCAGTGCCCACAGTCCCCATTATAGTGCAGAGACTAGTTCTGACCTTTTAATGGTGGCATTTATTTCTGCAGTAATATCAAGAGACAAAGCTTTTTACTGATAGTGACAGCGTACTGTTATACACACACAGCAATGTTCTTCCTTGGGTTCTAATTTCACAGGTGCCGGTCAAAAATAATATCACCCTAGAAAAAGCCTCAACCTTTTCTGAAATGTGTCACTTGAAAATGCAGACCACAACTGCCCTATGAAACCCACCCGCCTCGTCCAAAATCTTTTTAACCAAACCAAGCAGACATCAACAAGCTCTCATCGTGTAAAAATACCCATAGAAAATTAAAAACACCAAACAAGCCAAGACAGAAACTGCGAAATACCAAGCTCTAAGCCAAAAGAGTTGCAAAGAGAGATCTATGTCAGAACTACAAGTCAGTTTAAAGACTTCAGACAGACAAAACAAAGACCACAAACCATTTTCATGAATAACTAAAAAATATGGGGGAGTGTTATTCTTCAAGATACATGGACAACAGTTTGAAACATGACTTGAAGCTAAATTCAGCCACATCTTCATTAAGAAGAACTCACAGTCATAACTACATTTGTCCTAGTGGGTGATTCAGAGCAGGAGCTCTGTACTCAACTACTATGAACCAGCCTCTACCAAAGCCATGTTTGCTGTACCCAGAGAGCCAGCCTCGCTAAGCTATGACCCACCTCTGTGAAACCCCCTTCAGTGTCCAACAGGCCGGCTCAAGAAAAATTAATACTCCCACAAGCACATACCAATATGCTTTACAATATATCAGACTGTTTTGTTATTTGGTTACACACACTGCTGAACTCCTTTCAGTTTGGGCCTGTAAGAAAATACTGAAAAGATTTTGCAAGCTTTCATCAATCCTGTTTTTAAAACACTGATTTCTAACAGGGTGTCAGTTACTGACATCTGCATTTAATTCATGGGAGGAGGGGAATCCCTCTGTCACAGCACTATATCCTGGTGGCGCTCAAAGTTCAGTAGCCCAGTAATCCTCCTGCTCACTGTAGTTAGAACTCAGGATGATTTAAGTCGTGAGGCAAATGCCAATCTTCTGTCCTTACAATAGTCAGCAAAAGAGCAAAAGATGTCAAATTCTTACTGGCACCAGAAAATGAAGGACCTTCAACCAAAGAAGCAAAGATTCTTCCATGTGGCATCATCTGCACGACTTAGAATCAACAAACAGAAATCTAAACAAAATAAGTTATTTTTGTTTTCCCAGAATGATTCAACTGTTTTCCTTCTGCTCTGCCCTCTTCAAAAGAAATGCCTCTGGGCAGAGCAGAAGGCAAACACATCACTGTTAATGAAGCTGAATAAAAAAAGATGCTAGTACTTGGCCAGTTTTTCCCGCTCTCATTCTCTTCAGCAACCAGTCGTTCTCTGATCTGAGAGCAGTGTGCTGAAACCAAGATCAGCAAAGTCTCTCTAAGTGGGAGACCCCACAAATACACTCAGCATTAGAGGGCTGGCTGCCAGTGCCAATAACCTACAATGGCAACTGTGGAACACCAAAACATCCTAGGCCATACTCTGGGCTGGAGAATGTACGAGATCTGAGGGTACTCTAGAGTTCAAGAGGCACAAAGTTCTAGGTTGCATGTGACCATTTTATAAAAACAACAGTGTTTTTATGATTTCAGATGACTCACAAACAAGTGCTTAGATTTGCTTTGTATTGATTCATAAACATGAAGTCAAATGAGTAACACTTTCCAGCTCATTTCCAGTTCCATTCCAGTTTAGGGCACAAGTGATTATCCAACTGGTTCAGTAGCTCCAAAGCTGGTGACAAAGACATGAATAGCTTAGATTGAACAGACTCATCCATGTGAAGATGTAAGCTGCCCTACCTCCTCCCAGACCCACACATCACTGGCAACTCCAGGCCAGTGCTACAGCTTTTCTAACCTGGTTCACAGAAATGAAGAATTCGAAGCCGTGGTCACAGAGCAGAAGAAATCCGTACCTATATGTGCACACACATGCATACACACACAGAGTGCGAAGCTCAAAGGCTTGAGGCTGAGCTAGCATAACCACCAAGCAGTAGTTCAAGCAGGTCTAAACAAATCCACCACTCTGCGCAAGCCCTTGTGACACCTACAGAGATGTCTGCAAGATCCGGTCTGCCAGTCAACTGGCCTGCAATCCCTGCACATCCTCAGCAGTCTCACTGCTAAAACTTATCTTTCTGAACACTGAAATAGATTGTAAGCAATGATAATAATAGTAAAAATAATCTGGGTTTGCATGGATTTTTGTTACATCTAAAGCAGTGTTTGAAAACACAAGTCTTGGGGAGGGAGGCATTGATTGCCAGCAGCATGGCAATTCCTATACCTGTGAGATGGCAGTGAAGCACTGGTTCTTTTGGTCCTGTATCACACTACCATTAAGCCCCATACTTTTGTTTTACAACCTACTTTTTAAGTTAATTATTGGGCATAACAGAACACAAGGACTTGTTAAGGAACAAAATTACCTTCACACCATCATTTTTTGATAAAGAAAATTTTTAATCTAAATAGTCATTTAATGAGCCCAAGGCCATTTTCAGGTGTTCTCATGAAGTCCTTATCCATGATTTCCCTTAAACTCTGAAAGATTTAAGGTGCATAGCTCTCATTGACTAAGCATTTCCCCAGAATTCAGGATACCTGAATGCAGCCCTTAGTGTTGCTTCATTTTCTACTCACTAGTGTGTCATAGATGTAAAAACACTGCAAAAAAAAACCCTCCTGGTCCCACCCAAAAGTTACTAAATGAACAAATATCCACTTGCATTTTAAATAGAGAAATAAAACAGTGAGTCTTCATCTTGGCTCTGCAAAGAACTTATCAGAATTATTTATTTGCAATATTATTAATAGGACTACTTGTGATTTGTTTCTTGCGGTCTCTTCTGTGCAGTCTATTTTCTTCACTACTTTCACATGTTAATGTTTCACTTCCCATGTACATTCTGTTAAATGCCTACTATGGTGAGACCATGCAAATTGCTTCCTATTTAGTACCCAAATTCTGCTTTTTGTTGTGTGCATATTTAGTTTTATATAAATGGGAAGACATTAGTAGAGTTACATAGCAAGACTAAGCAATTAATTTCACAGTAATTACCTGTAATGAGTCATTTTGTGAAGCTGCCTCCCACTCTGCTCCAGATACGTTTAAAGGCTTTGCTCTTTCTGATTAAAACAAACTCCAAAGCGTGGATTGCAAAAGATTACCAACAAACACAGAAGTGTCCAGCTGAGTGTACTTCAAAGACAAGCTGTGGTCCAACTTGCTGTTTGATTCCAAATATTAACACATGATAAGTATCAACAGTATTTCATCACTAACATCAGGTATATAGTAAATACTAACAGAAAATAAAGTAGTCATTAAGAATATTTCTCATAAGAAGGAAAAATGCAAGCATCTAACAAATGCAGTTTCCCTTCAGCTGTATCCATCACTGAAAAGCAAATCTATGAGGTTCTTTCATGTAACGGAACCGCAGATTTGAATTTGCTCTCGCTCCCCACTCCCCCATCTTCCAGGTAGGTATTGCCCCATCCTCTGGTGCTGCAAACTCAAGAGTGTTATGGAAGGAGCTGCAAGTTACATGCCACAACGTGTAACTTTGTTTTCGGTGTGGTTACAGAAGCCCTCCAAGAACACCAACTGTGTTAGAGAACAGAAAGAGAGTGTGTCACTAGGGGACTGTGGAAGCAAGATGAGCAGAGGCTGAAGAAAGCAAGGACAGGCACTCTCCTGCTCCAGTCAGCCACTCAACGGCAACCCCGAAATGCAGTGAAAGGGATGGGGAAAACCAGACAAAACTGAGCAGAAAAACATTAGCAAGCCTGAACACAAGTTTGGGCTTTTGGTTTAATTCCTGCACTTCCTCTGAAACACTGAAATTACAGAAGCTTTAAGATAACCCTGTTCCTCCTATGAATTTAAGATTGGCAGTACAATGACAATCAGTGAACAGTTTATAATGTAGAATGGATCTGCGAGTGATTATGAGGCCAAATTTTCTAATACGAAATAAAACAAGCATATTCACAGGTTCCAATATAAGCCTTTGCATTAATATCTATATTTATAGCAAGATTGTTTTATGCCTTTCACTTACTATTTTTTCTTCAATATAATAAAAGCTGGAATGCAAAATATATTGGTAGACTGCCCCCCTTAACGCCTCTTTATATGGAAGTTCTACATATTAAAACCTAGAAGAATAATTCAACAAGTATACAGCTACCAGGCTCTGCTCATGGGTGTTAAAAACCAAACAAGAACATAAACAAAAAAAAAAAAAAAAAACAAAAAAAAAACCAAACCAACCAACCGACAGGTCAAATCTGGATTTGGACAATAAAGTCCACATGAAGAGTATTCAGAGGTTTTACACTGCTTTTAGCTACATCACCTCAAATTATAGAGCACTTGATGCAAAAAAAAAATATAGAAATAAAAGAAGCAGCCAGAAACTACTTCCTCCTTTCATCAGCTGCAATGCTCAGCATAGTAATTTAAACTACATGACATTTTTCAGCTTCCTTCATTAATGAAAAGGTTTCAGTATTTTAAACAAATGTTTTTTCTACAGGCTTATTTCTGGCAGAAGTAAAAAATTTCTGTGGTGTCAGAGAACACTGCAGGGAGAAATTTACTTCTAGATCATGAGAAGGAGCAGAGCTGTAGTAGCTCTAACTTCTTCTAAGTACCCTTTTCAGTGCATTGCCATGTGTATTCTCCTCAGTGAAAAGAGTAGCAACAGCCATGACCCTGTGTGATCGCAGCACTGGCAGAGCACAGAAATACTTGGGGAATAAGCTTCCTCCATAAAGAGAGCAATCTGCTTGGCAGGTGAACAACTGCTTACTCTTAGTGTCACAGATGCTATGGTAAACAGAACTGCTCTAACCAGATTAAGAACAATTCTATATTCAGCATGATTGGATTGCAAAGCAATTCCTGACACTGAAATGAACCATGAACAACAAGATGGAAAGAATAAAACACAATCCTCTTGACATTCTCTGTAACATCTGTGAAACCACAAGGCTAAAGAGGAACCTGACAAAGGCTGAACTGAAAATAATCCGTGCTCTGACATTTTCCCAGGGGCAAGGTGTGGAAGGACTGAGGAGAGAAGGCAGCAGACGCATCCTGGGGAATGCGTTTATCCTTCTGGTATCACTGAATGATGAGATCAGCATTTACACCAGTTTCTGGCAATAGGTACCTAAAAGCTCTCTTTCTCCAATAAATGAGAATGAGCTTCTCCTTCTTCCAGAGCAAACCACTAGAGAGACTTTCTTTTGACCACTTCACTACATCAGAACAACTTTCTGTTTCAGAGCATGCTGCTTCACCTCCAAACAACAGCAGTAATAGCATAGGAGGTATATAAACCTGGGCACACAGAAGAGCACTGGAGCACCAGAATTTGAATTTAAGAAAGTAATTCTTAAAACACGTCATGATAATCAGAAATCAAAAAAGTGTCTCTTGCAAACTAAAGCAAAGGCTTTCCAGTGTTCACACAAACAGTAGTAGTTTGACCATGACAAAAACTCCCCACCACACTTGATGGTCAGAGTGATTTACCAAGGGGTGCAAGTCTTGAGGACAGACTCAAAAGATGTTTAAGTCCTTCCAAATCCTCTCACCTGGTAAGTCAGAAAGAAAACAAAGCCCCTCTATAATCCCATTTTACTTATCACAAGTAAATCACAGGAAAGGAAAAAAAGTACATCACAGAACAACAGAAAATTACACAACACTTAACACCATTTCACTTGCCACTCTGCCCCAAGAAATCTTTCTTCTGGTTGACTGGGTCTGTTCATCACCAAAATGGAGAAGCTTGAGCTGAAAGTTTCAGGATTGCTGCCACTTCTGAAGACTCTTTTCTTATCTAATGGGTCTAACCAACCACAATGCTTATTTTTCAAGAAAACCACCATTACACAGTTAGAAACCCTTTATTACTCCACAGACAGAGTTAGAAAACAGAGTAAAAACTAGCATGCTACTTTCCTGGCCAACAAATCCCAATTAAACTAGCAATGAAGAAGCAATCAAGAAGGTGGTGAAGAAGGCATCAAGAGGGTGGAAAAAAATTCATAACAATTGGTATATACTAGGTCTGGCTCTTCTGAGCTTTATCAGCATAGCACACCCAACCTGCGCATCTCATTCTCCTGAGCCAGTAACCCCAGAAGATCAGTCTTAAGCCACAATATAGCAGTGTTTTAAAGTTGGCAAGTAGTGATAGGAAGACAAAAGGAGGCACCAACTGCTGAAGGCCTCTTTAAATCCTGTAGTTGCATGCAATAAAAGTTAACAAGTTATCAAAGTACAAACAAATCTGAAAATACAGCGAGGTGATTTGTGACATTCACATTAAGAAGAAAGTAATTCGAGGACACCAAATTGATTAGCTGCAGCGATAGACTGAGGCAAGAATTGCTCTGCCTTCTCATGAAATTTACCTTGAAGTTAACTGGAACAGGAATATTAACTCAGAGAAAACAGCTATAAATAGAAAGGGGTTAATCATTCAGATTACTATTCCCATGACAACAATACACTAAAGATTCTAACTTCTTAATCTTTTAATATGATGCTTTAAAAATACTTTAGCTGCTGTGCTACAGTCTGCTTCTACGTACTTTTTATGGATAACTTCTCCTTTTTTAACACAATAAGAGGGATTTTCTTTCAGCAAAAGCAGTTTTCACAGATACTAGGCAAAGCGAGGCTGTGCATTAGCTGAGGTGATTATATGTGGCCACTTAAATGGATCTTTTTGAATGGGGCCACTTATAAATACATTTACTTTTTATCCATTCTAATATAAAGCACATGAAACCTACTTGCTATTCATTTCCAATACCATAGCTGCTACAAGGTATTTTTCAATTAAACATTTGCATTTATCCTAAAGCAGCACAGAATCATAGAATTGTTAAGGTTGGAGAAGACCTTTAAGATCATCGAGTCCAACCATTAATCCAGCACTGCCAAGCCCACTACTAAACCATGACCTTAAGCACCATATCTACACATCTTTCAAACCCCTCCAAGGGATGAGAGTTGACATTATATATGTTCAAGGACATAAACACATCTAAAGTTTATCAAGCAAAAGACATGAAGAAGGTACAGATGAAAACATACCATGATAATCAAATTTCTCTAAGCTCGAACAGCAGCCATGTGACACACTTGCAAACAGAATCTATTAAGTACAAATCCCTAGCCAGTGCTTTACCCACTGTATTTCTCACCAAAGTAAATTAAAGTTGAAACTTTCAAGTTAAACAAAATGGAGTAAAAGAAAAAAAATACAGAGACAGAAGTTCTTCATTTAAAGAGTGGACACAGATAAGGACTTTAGTCATTTTGCGGTGAACAGCAAACTGATTATGAAGTGGGTTGTAGTCCAGCCTATTTGCAGTGACAAATAAAGAAAGCACCCAACACATGTATTCAATTTCCAAAGGTAGAGAGCTGTTTCAGATCTATCGATCTACTACAAATTCAGATGAGAAATTATGAGGAAAAGACTTGACTGTGGTCTAAACATTATTTCTAACGGTTTAAGTTACGTCTTGACATTCTTGCAAATCTTGTTTTTCTCAAAGGATTCAATTCCTCCTACATGCCCTTTCGTTTTTATGCAGTTCTCGTTTGCTCTTCTTAATCAGTGTAGCTCTTCCTACACTGGGTTTATTTACAGCACCCAAAGGAAGCAGAAATTACTATAGTTATCAAAACAGACTACCATATAAAAACAAACAATGTTTATATACTCGTGTCAGCTGAACTCTTAAGAACTTGGGCAGAATCACACTGTGTATTAAAAACTGGTATTCTGACAACTAAAGCCACAATACAACAAAGAAAAATGCTTTTACTATTACTCAGGTAAAAAATGAAGTTAAAGCATTGTGTTGAGCTTACTAAAATTTTCAACATAGCTTGAGATCATCTATTCAAGTGTAAATGTTTTTAATAAAAAAAATATTACTTCCTTCTATCACTACAGCACTTTCAAAGTGCTGGGGAAGTAAAACTGGCCTAGAATGAAGACTTGCTGCATTACATGCAGCTTAATACACATTTTAGTAATCATATCTCTTCATCTTGAAATAACATTTCAGATTTTGCAACAGTTTATACACAGCTTGGAATCATAACAAAGTTGTTATTGAAAGAAAAGTTAGTTATGTAGGTGGATGCAGCTTATCAGGATATTAAAGAGTATTCTTTTATTTTCAATAAAATATAAAAGGACTTTTGTCAGAAGCATTGTGTCTGTCTTATGTGGATATTAAAAAGAAGCTGAACAATACCAGCCTGCTGACAACAGATCATCAGTCTTTCCCCATTTTTATTATTAACAAAAGAAAGGAAAGTCTCTTTTTTTTTTTTTGCTAGCAAGAGTTTTTTGCCAAAAATTAATGTACCATTTGCTGCTGACAATCTGCCAGACTAATGATGCTTTTCTTCACTCAAGAGGGTTCAGAAACTACAACTCACTTTACAGTCAGCATCTATCACAGATTCCCAAACACAGTCCTCCCATGAGAAGAAAAACGAGAGCTTTTCTCCGCACACATCTCTTCACACTTAAATTTTTGCTACAAGTAAATAACTGCAAATACTTCAGCACACTCAGGTGAGGATTCTGCACCTCCTGATATTACGGCTCAATCCTAATGGCATGGTGCACATGAAACTTCCATTCAAACATGACATAAGAAAACTGAAAGAATAAAATCGTACAATCACAGAATCATTTTGGCAGGAAAAGACCCCTAAGATCATCAAGTCCAACCTTTATCCCAGCACTGCCAAGTCTAGCACCAAACCATGTCCCTAAGCACCGTCTACCTACACCTCTTTTAACCTTTCAGCAATGGTGACTCCACCACTTCCCTGGGCAGCCTGTTCCAGTGCCTAATCGCCCTTTTGGGAAGAAATTGTTCCTAATATCCAGTCTAAGCCTCCCCTGGCACAACCTGGCACCATTTCCTCTCCTTCTATTACTGTTACCTGGGAAAAGAGGCTGACCCCCACCTTGCTACAACCTCCTAGGTAGTTGTAAAGATACGTTTCAAATTGTATTTCCTACTAGGTTTGGACTCACTGTTGGGGTTTGGTTTGTTTTTTGTTTGCTTGGTTTTTTTCTCTTGTAAATTTCCATGAATGTGTAACTTACATTCTACTGTGCCTCACTGATATTTGGCTATTTCATATGCCTATATAGACTGCATACACATACATGCACTATCTCTGTTCTGCTGCTGTCTGTATATAAAATACTTCTTCTTTGCTTAAAGGATCCCTGGTAGTGATTCAGACAATCCTCCTTAAATATCATAGAATTAACTAGGTTGCAAAAGACATTTAAGATCATCAAGTCCAACCTTTACCCCAGCACTGCCAAGTCCACCACTAAACCATGTCACTGAGGGCCTCAGCTGTAAGTTTTTTAACACTTCCAGGGATGGTGACTCCAATACTTCCCTGGGCAGCCTGTTCCAATGGCTGAATACCCTTCTGGAGAAGAAATTTTACCTAATATCCAGTCTAAACCTCCCCTGGCACCAGTTTGAGACCATTTCCTCTCATTCTATCCCTTGTTAGCTGGGAGAAGAGTCCAGCCCCCTCCTGGCTCCATCCTCCTGTCAGGCAGTTGTAGAGAGCGATAAGGTCCCCCCTGAGCCTTCTCTTATCCAGAGTAAACCGCCCAGGTCCCTCAGCCATTCCTCATCACAATTGGGCTTCAGGCCCTGCATCAGCCCTATTGACCTTCTCTGGGCAGAGATCCCTCTGCAGAGCCTTCCTACCCTCCAGCAGATCAACACTCACACCCAACTTGGTATCATCTGCAAATTGACTAAGGGTGCACTTGATCCCCTCATCCAGATCTTCAATAAAGATATTAACCAGTATCTTCATTGACATCTTAAATGGCATCCTTAGCAGAGCATGCAGATAAATAGTTAGTAAATGCAAAGGTCCTCCCCTATATCAGCTGAAAAAAAAGAAAGAAATTCAGCACTAAAGGCTAGGAATACAAATACTCCAAGCCTACATGATTTTCAGAACACCACACACAATGGAGAATCCCAAAGGCCTTGCCTGCCTTCACAACACCCATTTAAGTCCATCTAGAAAGAAAAGCAAAACCACAACCAAAACAACACGCCAAAAACAACATCTCAACACCAGCTACTGCCAGCAATTTGCAAGTATTGAAACATACAGGATTCAAAAGCAGGCCTCCAAGCATCACAATTTCTACCACACCAACCTCCACACCTCTCTGGTGAGCCCTCACCATAGCAGTCCACTCATTTCCTAGCCTGGACCTAATCTGTGACTACTGGTTTCCTTTCCTCTCTCAGCTGTCACCAGAAAGTCCCTTATTCTGCAGATTTAGTTTTACAGAACATTATACTTCACAAAGCATGAATTATTTCTAACACACACCCTGACCACAGGACGCCCCCAGGGCACTGCAAGGAACACTAGCCTATACCTCCAAGAATCAGCAGTCAGTCAGGACACTTAACAGAGTGAAACCTCGTATAAGGTTAACACGCAGGTCCTTAATGTCTTTGAGGGTTGGAAGGGAAATAATGGAGGATCTGGTGAGAATGAATAAGCCAAGAGTAGTACATTTAGTGACAGATTATAATAAAAAAGAAAGCAGAAGAAGAGGAAAAAAAGTAGAAACACAGGAATACCGAAAGGTGCATGAAGTGGAAAAAAGTACAGGCATAAGAACCAAAGTGCTTCTCAAAAACAGAGGAAGGAATTTTCAGGCACGAAGCCAATCAGGAAGGGAATACAGTGCCCGATTTCAAAATAACATTTTACGCGCTTCTTTCTACCACAGCAACTTTGTAGTCAGCTTTGAGTTTCTACTGACAGCATTTATCTTACAGAAAACCATCATACTGCACTACTTGAAAGCAGTCTTTTGGGGGGTTACTTGTAGCAAAACAAATGTAATCTGTTTTTTATATCAGGTATGCTTCATGTTCTTCTGTTGTTAACATCCTATACTCATGAACATCAAACTGTTAACTGAAAATAACAGCACATTTTGAAAATCTTTCATTCCTAGAAAATAAAACCATGTGATAATATCAAAATCCATCTCTCAAGCAGCTTATTTATAAAAGATAAAAAAGCCATTGCTCAATAGACACTTACCACAAGAACCTCAAGCACTACAAACATTACTGGTTATTCTATTTTCTAGGCACTCTTTACAACAGCCTCCAAATCACCTACCTACTCTGATTTTTAAACTACTTCTAGTACTCTACAGCTGCACACAAACACAAGTCTTCTGCATTAAACTCATCAGAAACCCACTTGACAGCGGGACTGTGAGCCTCTTACAAAATGTCAGGTCAATCCTACAGAATGCTAGCTACTGCACATTCCACACGAAAGCTTTCATAAACAACTGACTGGTCTTATGCTTATTTGTAAAGTATTTCATTGCTTTGTTAAAGACACCTTCTCCGCATTCAGACAGCAGAGGGCTTTCAGAAACACTGAAAAACACCAAATGCTACATAAATTACAATATTGTATTGTAAAACCAAAGACACTCCAATGTTCTCATTAATTCTTATTAACTGACAAAACAAACCACAAAACTGTTTATTACCTCTGCTATCCAAACAAGCTAGTGCACACATGCTGCCAGTTGATGCAGACTCCAAATGTACATAAATCAACACATCTTTGAATCCTCTCATAGTCCTTTTTTTTAATCCAGTGGATATATGGTGCCTGGGGGCAAGGGGAGGACAGGAATGACCCAAAGCCAGAGCAAACATTTCAAGTTGCTCCTAAGGGACTCCGCATCACTTTAAAATGTTCATCAGTTCCAAATTAACACATGAACCAGAGCCTCTGCTCTCTGCTCTGGATACAAGAAATCCAGGAACAGAAGCCTCAGAAAAGCACTGTTAAAAGTTTAGATTCTTCAGTCTAAACCTTTGGTAGTCAAAGAATCAGACTGGTTTGGGTTGGAAGAGACCTTAAAGCTCATCCAATTCCAAACCCCTG
>NW_009945034.1:0-313 GCF_000696875.1 Nestor notabilis | reverse complement strand
CCAGGTTCCCCAAACCCCCTGTGTCCAGCCTGGCCTTGAACACTGCCAGGGATGGGGCAGCCACAGCTTCTCTGGGCACCCTGTGCCAGGGCCTCAGCACCCTCACAGGGAAGAACTTCTGTTTAATGTCTAATCTAAATCTCCCCTCCGACAGGTTAAAGCCATTCCCCTTTGTCCTAATGAATGCCAGAAGATAACAATGAGAATTGGGTCTCAGAAAGAAATTAGAAATCACAGGGCCGCAATCTCCTTCCCTTTTACCAGTAAATTCATGCAAAGAAAGATACCATCACATACAGGCACAAAAATTAAA
>NW_009945033.1:0-6641 GCF_000696875.1 Nestor notabilis | reverse complement strand
TATTATAAATATTATATAATATGTAATATAGCATAAATATATTAGTATTTTATTTCCCCATAATAATGCTATGTAAAACTGACACACACATCCTTTTATTTCTTTCCATCCTCCCATCTCAGCAGAGCCCTAGGACCCCCTTCTCTGACCTCCGTGATGATGAGAAGATCTTTAATGGGGGAGATGGAATGTGGCAGAACCAGAGCCAGGACCAAGCCTTGCTCTCAGAAATCACAGAGGAGGATCTGGAGGCCATCCGTCAGCGGGAAGAGGCCATTCAGCAGATTGAGGTCAGTGACTTCTCCCATCATGGGCTTGTGACCTGGAAGTGCAGATTCCCTGTGTGGTGTGTGCTCAACATGAGAAAAGAAACGGTGATTTACAATGCTACCAGTACAGTATCCCTGGAAATGGGAGAGATTATCAAGTGTTTCTAAACATGGAAATCAGTGGCAGGAGGAAGAATGAGAAATCCATATGACCCATAATGAAAACGACAAGAGTTAATTCACTTTCCTGGATTAATGTTGGATGGAGTGAGTCTTCCATTACAAAGTCTGTGGTGAGGTAGTTTAGTTGTGCTCCTTCTGCAGCAAAACAACTTTCTTAGTGTTTCTTAGGCCAGTTTTCTTGAAACTGGAATTTGTCACAGACAGAAAATCTTCAGCTTTAACACAAGAGAGGATAATAGAGGAAAGGAAGTAACTTGTTAACTTCTTCAAGTAATTCAATGTTTTTGCTTTATTGAAGTATTTGGATGTTCTTAATATAGTTAAAAGAAGACACACTATTTTTATTCCTTTTTTTGGACACACTATAAATAAGAGATGAAAAAAAAAAAGGAACAAAGAGAGGCCTGAATAAGTTAAACATCCCACATTTGTCTTTTTATACTTCTCTTTTTATGCTTTTGGGAAACTCTTGGCCTTAAATTGAAGTAATAAATGAGTAAACCCAGAACACATTAAATCTTTCTAATTTGTATGCTTTTACAGGCCTAAACTCAAGATGAACCAACAAAAAAGAGGGCTTCAGAATAATCAGAACATTTAATTAAGGGCTATACTTTGTCCTTTAATTGGATTGAGCTAATTTTATCAGGATAGATTTTAGTTGCCGTATAGCAGGAATTGTGATTGAGTTAATGGTGCAAAAAGGGGATAAATGTTCCTGCTGGAGACTGGTGCTTTGAGGCTTTGACCTCTGTTTGCAAACAGTGAGAGCTACATATGATTCATACTGTACGTAGGAAATGGTAGTTTCACAGGAGCAGGTCGAGGTTAGTGTATATCTAATTTCTGTTGTTGTTTGCTGAATAGAAATGATTGAGCTCTGTGGACTGTCATGCATTACTAGGGATGAAATTGTTATATTCTCACACAGTATCCTTGGGTGTGGATTGTCCTTTCATACTTGAGGATTCTCTTTGCATCCACTAGGACAAACTCTAGGGAATTGTTGCAGGAAAATGCATGTTTTGGGATGTTCCTGCCCTTTGGCATTCAAGAAGGATGGTAGCAAAGGTGTTTTTGGGCAGAGCCTTGGTGACAGGGTCTAGGGTGAGGCACCCCTGCCCATGGCAGGGGGTTGGAACTAGATGATCTTAAGGTCGTTTCTACCCTCACAGTTCTCTGGTACTCTGATTCTATTTCTGAAATGGTGTTGTGGACACAAAACATACTGTTATAATCCTTTTGTCTGAAATATATCCACTGCTTTTTTCTTTCCATCTTTATGTAGCCTCCTGTGCTGCCCAAAAAACACAACACATTTAGGGTTTACCCATTAGACAGAGGAGAATGACAAACCCCAAGCCAGCCTCGAGCACACCAACTTTGGAAAAACAAGAGGTGCAATTGTGTCTCCTTGGAAAAATCCTTATTTTCCTGGTTAAATCCCATTTCTATGTCAGAATTTGGTATCCCTGCGTTGAGCCACACTGGACCACGTGGCCATGGTGGGGTACTTCAGGCAATTTAAGTGAATCTAGTCCCAGCCCCTTCTAAGTAAATGCAGCACTCGCTTATTTTGAGCAACTTGGTCTAGTGTGAGGTGTCCCTGCCCATGGCAGGGGTTTGGAACTAGATGATCTTAAGGTCCTTTTGCACCCAAATTGTTCTATGATTCTATGATTGTGCAGTTTGCTTATCTATTGATTGGCAGATCCTTCATACCTTTCTGCCTAATATGAATTTACCTCTAAATAACTTATTTAACTTCTGGAGTTAAAACTTACTCAAATTAAGCACTTAATGCTTTTTTCTTCCTAAGAACGTGTGTGCTTTCTTCTTGCCTTCCTGCTCCCGCCTCCATCTGCTGCATCAGTTTTGCTTTGCTGTCCAAGATCTATGCTCACCCTGTAAGGAAGACTGCATTCATAGAATCATAGAATCATAGAATGGTTGGGGTTGGAAAGGACCTTAAAATCATCCAGTTCCAACCCCCTGCCATGGGCAGGGACACCTCACACTAGACCATGTTGCCCAAGGCTCTGTCCATCCTGGCCTTGAACACCGCCAGGGTTGGAGCATTCAACTTCATTGGGCAGCCTATTCCAACCTATTCCACAGGCATTATTCCAAATGTAGCTTAAACATTTCTCCTTAGGAGCAAAACATTTAGGACCAATAGCTTTTTATTTACCATCTTTTTTGAAAGAGATATAATGAAAGTGAAATGGACTGTGTCGTACATCTCCCCAGTTGTATTTGCATGAGCAAACAGTGCTTTCAAATCATTTTCACTGGGGTTTGTTTTTCTGTTTGTTGACCCACATAGTATCATAAAATCATAGAGTGGTTTGGGTTAGAAAGGACCTTAAGATCATCCAGTTCCAACCCCCTGCCATAGACAGGGCACTTCACACTAGACCATGTCACCCAAGGCTCTATCCAGCCTGGCCTTGAACACTGCCAGGGATGGAGTAAGAACACAGTAAAGAACTTCTGCCTTAGATCTAACCTGAACTTACCCTGTACATGAACACATTTCTTATGAAAGGATTCACCTTCCACCTTAAAACTTCCCTGATTTCATTAGGAGCTGTGGGTATACACAGAAGGGACCCACTGAGCTCATAGTCACCCTTACAACATTTTCCCATACATGTTTTCAAAACCAACAAATAACCCAGAAGGTTAAAAGGAAACATTATTCCTATCAAACACAACTAATGAACTAAAGTTATTGCCGAATTGATGTGTGGCAGTTGTTCTCCTTTGCTCTTTGGGGACCAGAATGAAGAATAGAGCTGTGCAAACATATTTTATGCGAGTGGGTTGGTCTTACTGCATATCTAGCACCAGAAACATGTCGATCTTAAGGTCACAGAGTATTGCTGGAACATCCTATCTCCTGAGCCACACTGATTAGCACACAACTTTGAAGAAACTCATGGTGATGGTAGCAGTAATGAAGCTTTTTTATTTTAACAGACATTGAATTTGCCCTTTTTGGAAGAACAGATATAAAACCCTTTTCACTGCTAAAGAAATGAGGAAATAAATTCTCTTCCCGTCTCGTGTCCTGAAAAACAGATATAAAATTGTGCCCGTAATAGACACCTTCTTATTCTTTCCCACTTGTGTGTTTTCCACATCTTCAGCATCTCTTCAGAGGTTCAGGTTAATGGGACATGGTTCTCTGTCATGAACATCCCTTGAGGGCACTTTTCAGCTTCCACCTAGAAAGATAACAGCCGTGTCAACAGTTCAGCTCACTGTTCATTTCATTTCAATGTACTGCTTTTGCTATTGCTTGCAGATTAAAAATAGAGAAGCCTCCAATGGAGATGTCTCACCAAAACCTTACATTTTGGATAAAAATCTTTATTCCTTGGAAATGTCAAAATCTGGTAGGACACGGCAGCCTTGACACAAGTGTTATATCTTAAAATATTGCTTTGAACTGTTATATAAAACCTATTTTAACTTGAACTGTATTGGCAGTGAATAATAGATGCCATAACAACTTTATATATAGCCCTGTAAAAATGTGCCGTCGGAAGTACATGAGCTGAACTGTAATGTGCATTGTCAGTGCTGGCACGAGCTCTGTCATAGCAAATATATGAAATTTAGCATCTCCTGCCTTTCACTGGCACCTGTGGCCATGTGAAAAATGGAAGGAGATAAAGCTTTGAGAAGGAATTGATAACCATGGAGTGGGGAACATCAGAATTTCGTCTGCTGACTGGAAAGACCTATAATAAAAGGATGCAAAAATGCCATATTCATTCAGAAAGCCTCCAGTGGTCCTTCCCATGCAGACAGCTTCTCCAGAGGTGATGAGAAAGGAAGATAAAGTCATCATAGAAACATAGAACAGTTTGGGTTGCAAAGGAATTTAGGATCATCCGGTTCCAACCCCCCTAGCATGAGCTGGGACACCTCACACTAAACCTTGTCACCCAAGACTCCATCCAACCTGGCCTTGAACACTGCCAGGGATGGAGCATTTACCACTTCTCTGGGCACCCTGTGCCAGCGCCTCAGCACCCTCACAGTAAAGAACTTCTTCCTTAGATCCAACCTGAACTTCCCCTGTTTTACATTTGAACCCATCACCCCTTGTCCTATTGCTACAGTCCCTAACAAAGAGTCCCTCTCCAGCATCCCTGTAGGCCCTCTTCAGACGTAAGACAAACCCCTCTCAGATCCCACCACCATTTCCTTGGAATGAACACCAAGTCAAACCACCTCATCCACAACCCTCTTTCCTTTCTTATAGCAGTCTCCCATCCCACTCCAGTGCTTCCTGGGCTGCTAATACAGCAGTGGGCATTTTCCTGCCATGAAGAGTCAAGATATACGAGGGAAAAGGAAGATAATAGCAGCTATCAAATTACTTAGCAGTCAGGAAGTCAGTCATTCAGACCAAATGAATACAAGTTAAGTCTGACTGAAACACAGTTTAATGGTTAATCACTACTGGGTGGACAGACATTGCAAACTGGAGTCCGTCAGTTGCAGATGCCTGTGCACCCATGGAGAGTTCCCCAGTGGAAAAGTACTAGGAAAGCTTTTGGACCAATAAGTTCAAGTGTCAGCTCTGCCACCAACTCCTTAAGACCCCTGGGTACTGATCATATAGATCTTAATTCATTTACCTTTAAAAGGAGGCTTAAAGCTTCATCCTACATCTCAAAGGGAATTAGGAGAATAAGTCATTTAGCATGTTCCTTCCTCAGTGAGAAGACAAATTAAATAGCTGGAAGGGTGCCCCCTGCTCCCTGGGGTGTTTCTGCAGGTATCCATTCCCTTAGTTTTGTCTTCATGCAGAACTCAGGCACTATCTGGGCCAATGCTCCATCCCTGGCAGTGGTCAAGGCCAAGTTGGATGGAGGTTGGAGCAACCTGGTATAGTGTGAGATGTCCTTGCCCATGGCAGGGGGTTGGAACTGGATGATCTTAAGGTCCTTTCCAACCCAAACCATTCTGTGATTTTATGATTCTATGTGAGAAGGTGGAAAATCTTCTCTAGTAATATATGGTCGTCAGAACACGAGAATCATCTGGTGATGCTTTGCTAATTTTTGGCAAGTGAGTATATGGTGAGAACACCTCCACACCTCTAATCATCAGTTGAAGAAAGCAAAACACATCAACAGAGCTTCATTTTACTTGATGCTTCCTTTAGCAGAGGAGAAGAGGAGTTGGATAGGGTGTAGCTAAAGGTGTGAAGGAAATGCTTTTATGTTTAGGAAAGAGTATTCCCTCTGGATCAGCGTTGAGAGATGTTGATGTTCATTCCCTCTCTGTTTTGAAGAGAAGTGATAGATGCCAGCCTCCACGCCTGTCAGTCAAACATTTGTAAGCAGACAGAAGATGAAATACAATAAAAATCAACCAAAAAAAGGCCCCACAGAGGCTGTCAGGGTTCGTTTGTTAGTTTAAATGTGTTCCTTGTTCACTCATTACTACCTATCCTTTCTTGCTGAGGAGTATTTTGGGTAAAATCTCTCACTGATGCTAGCAGTTTAGAAGGTTTAATGGAAGCTATTTTATATCTTTCATCAGCTTCAATAGCCCAGGGTTTTGACTTGGGAAGGCTTTTGCCTCTTCACAAAGCCTTTTCGACTTGGAGTAATGTATAAATAACACCATATGATGACAAGCACCATACGTGAAAGATCTGGTGCAGTGTGAGTGCCTTTTCATGACCATGGTAGAGCCTCATCAGGAGTGGAGAGCTGCCTGCGAGGCTGACATGGCCAACCCTGGGACTCAGTATTGAGTTGTTGCCTGAAGAATCCACTCCAGTGTTTTGGCCAGTCTCATTTAAAATGACCCCAGCTATAGGACTGCCACCATTTGTTTCAGGAGGCTATTTCATGGTCCAGCAGGCTTCAGTGTTGATGAAATGCTTCCCTCAGTTCTTGCTAAAGATCCCTTTCTCATTCTCAGCTTTTTACACTTAGTGAAACTCTGCTGGGCCCTGCAAATAATTCTTCTTCCCCTTTGACTTTTAAACTCCTCAAATGCTAACAGTTACCTCCTCTTCACAATTCAGTCTCTTGCTTTTCAGTCACTGCAGTGTTCTATTCTCAGTGACTTCCCATTTGTTACTTCCTTACCCCTAAAGCAGCAGACTGTATATAGCATCTTGGTGTTGTACCAAAGCTGAAGAGAAGTAATATAATT
>NW_009945032.1:0-2162 GCF_000696875.1 Nestor notabilis | reverse complement strand
CACCCTGGGGATTTTGGGGAGCTCTCCATCCCGGATATTTTTGCAGTGCTTCACCTTTTCTTTTTTAAGAGTATTTAGCATTTGAAGTTTTTCTGGAATTCCACAACTGAAGACAACTTTGGAAAGTTTTGGATTTTTGAGTGCTGATCACCCTTGGGGTTTTTTTTTAGCTCTCCACATAACAAGTTCTTGTGACCTCTCATCCTGTCTTTTTAGGGAATCTTTCCAGCCTGCGCTTTTTGGAGGGCTTCAACATCTGCCTTTTGGGGATTTCTACAAATTCTGATTTTTTACTGCAATTCTACAATGCCTGGCATTTCTGGTCAGCTTTACCACGAGGCCTTGACGTGGTGCATCAGCACATGGCCTCAAGCACTTCATCAGCGTTTGATTTTTTGGGAGATAAACACTATTTTGTGACACATCTCAACCCAAGGGATTTTTGGGTGCCCTCTACCGTGGGCTTGTTCTCGAGTTTTGCACCCTGGCCATTTTTTCAGTACTCCAACATTTTGATTTTGGGAGTACTTTCATGGTTTTGGGTTTTGGTTTTTTCCCCCTCCGGGAATAATACAACGCCACGCAGCTCTGGAGTGCTTCACTGTGCAGCCACAGAGGAGTGCATCAGCACATGGCCCTCAAGGAGTTCATCAGCATTTGTTTTTCTCGGAGCTAATCCACATTGTTTTGGCACCTTGGATCCAGAGGACTTTCTAGAGCTCTGCACCATGGGCCTTTTCGGAGCTCCCCACGCTGCAGATTGTTGCAGTGCTTCACGTTTTTTCTTTTTTGAGAGTATTTGCATTTGGGTATTTTTCTGGAACCCCACACCACCAGGCAACTTTGGAATGTTTCACCCTGTTCCCCAGTGCTTGACCAACACCGCCTTCAGCAGCGCTTGCCAGCCACGGAAGATCAACTACTTCATGGCAGGTCCCTGAGCAGCGCTTCTCCTTGCGGCCCCAGCAGAGTGCATCACCTTGCAGCCACGGAGCACTGCTTCAGCTCAACATCCTGCACGACCGTTTCACTGCATAACCCTGACAAGTGCAGAAGTATCAGGGTTTGGAGAGCCACTCACTAAGTTTTTGGCTGTTTGGGTGCTCTCCAACATCAACTCATTGGCAGCTCTGCACCCCAGGCTTTTCCGGAGCTCTCGCTCTCCAACCCTGGAGCTCTTGGAAGTGCTTCACCCTTTTGATTGTTGGGAGTACGTCAAAGGTAGGGTTTTGTTCTGGAATTCCACAACGCCTGCCAACTTTGGCATGGGTCACCACACACCTTTGAGGAGCGCATCGCTGCAGCAGCGCAACAGCTTTTGGAGTTTCAAGAGCCATTCACCCTGGAGGTTTTTGTAGTTCTCCATGTGGCGGCATTTAAAAAGATTTCATCCTGGAGGCTTTTAGGGAGCTTTCCACTCTGGGCAGTGCCCAGAGCTCTCCATCCAGGGCATTTTTGCAGCACTTCAGCATCTTCTTTACTCCTATAAGGTTTTCTTTTCTTAATTTCTTTTTACTGTTTTAATTTTTCTTTTGGAATTCTACAATGCCTGGCATTTCTGGAGTACTTCACCACAAGGCTTTGACGTCTTGCATCACCACAAGGCCTCAAGCACTTCAAGCACTTCAACAACATTTGGCTTTTTGAGGGTTGCTCACTATTTTTTGGCAGCTCTGACCCAGGGGATTTTTTGCAGCTCTCCACCCTGGGAATGCTGGGGAGCTCTCCATCCTGGATATTTTTGCAGTGCTTCACCATTACGTTTTTGAGAGTATTTAGCATTTGCAGTTTTTCTGGAATTCCACAACTGAAGACAACTTTGGAAAGTTTTGGATTTTTGAGTGCTACTCACACTTGGAATTTTTTATAGCTCTCCACATGACAACTTCTTGTGACCTCTCATCCTGGAGGCTCTTTAGGGAATCTTTCCACCCTGCGCATTTTTGGAGTGTTTCAACATCTGCCGTTTGGGGATTTCTACAACCTTTGATATTTTACTGGAATTCTACAATGCCTGCAAGTTCTGGAGTGCTTCACCACGAGGTCTTGACATGGTGCATCAGCACATGGCCTCAAGGACTTTATCAGCGTTTGATTTTTTGGAAGATAAATACTAATCTGTGGTACCTCTCAACCCAGGGGATTTTAGGGTGCTCTCTACC
>NW_009945031.1:3113-13220 GCF_000696875.1 Nestor notabilis | reverse complement strand
CTCCATCATAGAAGGCCACCAAATTGGTCAGTTCAGGATTCCCTCTTAGTGAAACCATGTTGGCTGTCACCAATCACCTCATTGTTTTCATGTGCCTTAGCAGTAGAAGTGATTCCAAATAAACTCCTGAGTGTCCTTCTGTCCCGGGTTCAACTGGTTCTTTTTCCGTCTAAAATCTTCCATAATTATTCTTTTTGAGACTAAATAAAAAATAACTGCCTCCTGGAAATAAAATCAAATACCAGATTTTTAAAATTACATAAAACTGGTTAGTTTTTAACAACTGGTTGCAGCTGCCGGATTGACTTTAGTCTTCTCAGATTATATTGGTGACATTCTAGTATGTTTATGATAAATACAGAATGAAGGACTCTCTTTGCTACAGTAGTTAGCTGCTTGCAAAATCTAATTAGGGCTTTATACTCCATAACTATTAACAATATTCCTTTAATAAACACTAAATTAGGCATTTGTATCAGATATGATCAGGAAGTCAAGCACAGAAGGTCAAGACTTTCGTGACTTCCTGTTACATTTGAGTTACAAAGACTACATCAAATAAGTCTTTCCTTGGTTTTTAGAGACAAACAAATCTAAAAAATCCTAAAATAAACCTGCTGGGGTATTTTGTGTTAAGGCTGAAATAAGAGTGGGGTTAACTTCCACTAAAATCAAATTGGCTTGAGCATTGTGTTCTCTTATAGGCCCAACAAGAACAGATGCAAAACTTGCTGTAGTTTCAGGAAACCCATTAGCAGGCAGTGAAATTTCTTCTGTTTCTAATCAGTCATCACGTGAAATGCTATAAATACTGTTCCTACCTCTATTTTCTGGTTTGGGTTTTTTTGTTTGTTTTATTTGGGGGGGGTGTTATTATTTTTATTTTACTTCATGGAAGCTCCTCTGAAATCAGTTATAAGACAAAAGGAACCTTGAGACATGCAGAGAGAAATCTCACACTGGAGCTTCAGCGTTCACTTAGGAGCTGAATTTGGATAGCTCTTTTGCAGGAATCAAGTCAGAATTTAAAACAAACCTTTACAATAGCTGTGCTTTCTGTGCTGGGCTTTGTTTAGTCAGGTAGATTTCATTCTTGCTCTTCACTTTCTCTGATGTTTAAAATGGCTCCTAGGAGGATAAATCAGTTTCTCTTTTCATACAGAAAGTTAACACAAACATTAGATAACTTGTGGAGACTTCAAAGGAAAATGATAAAAATGCTTTGCAGATATAGAAAAAAAATCCTCAGCAGTCTTCATCCTCTCTGCATTTCCTCAGCTTTACAATGAACAGACATGCTTAAGAAATTTTGGCTGAAAAAGGCCTACTGAATTTTCAGAAAGCATTTTGTGTTCAATTCAGTGCTAGAGAAAATGAGCATGGATGTTTTTCTAATCTTAGGATCAAAGTGAGTATCCTACTGTTTCTGAAATTTAACCCTGGAATTCAATGAATATAAATGCAACTGGTGAAATACTCTGGTTTTGAAAGCAAAATTGAATGGGGTTTTCTTTATCTAATTTAAAAATAACAATTATTTCTCATATATATTTATATATACATATATATATATACACATATATATATATTTATATATACATATATATACACACATATATATATCTATCTTTGGCATAATCATGCAGTTCCCAAACAAGGAGATTGAAAATCCAGCGTGATCTATTCTTTCTGTGTTTAACCAAAGCACCTGCCTCATTATAGAATTTATTATTCAGTTTCTTAGACATACTTCCATATCATGGCAAGCATTTTTTGTTTATCATCAAGGTACCTTTAATAGTATATTTCTAAAGTGGTCAAAGATTAATACTGTTCAGCCAGCATAAAGGACTCAGTTCTTCGGATGAGTCAATACAAAGAACTGACTATAATTATTTTACAACTCAATATGTGACTTAGGTTAACTGTTAGGTAGAATTTTAAATTTTCTATGGCAAGCAGGAGCAAAGAAATTTAGAAAGCAGAGTGGGACATCTAATGTAGCTCTTCAGTACCTTGAAATCTTCACAATTCTGGATTCATTTTACAGTGTGAGGGCTGGCCATGTCTGCAGGCAGGATGAGTGTTCTCACTATCTCCAGAAGATTTCTTCTATGAATTTTTCTTATGGCCAAGGACCTGTAGATGGGGACAAAGTAGATCCTGACACTTCTTTTTCCTTATATCTTTCAGTAACTCTGAAATTGCAAATTGTGCTTACTTTCCCTTGTTTTCATTTTCTGAACTGTGCTCCTCTTTTCTCAGGCCTTCAAACAGAACTGATCACCCAAAAAGAGCAGAAATGTCTAGGAAGGAACCCTGAGAAAATATAAGCTACCATTTTTCCTTCTGTCTGCAGAAAGATGCACTTTGGCAAACTCTGGCAGCAGTCAAGAGATGTGGATATGTCTATGTGTTATTTATGCAAAAACTTGCTGCTGAATAGCTGCAAAATAGATAAATCATAACCATTTGTAAAGGTCTGCCTCATGTCCCACATGGAAAGGAAGGTGCAAATTGCTCAGATGGAGGAACTCTCTGCTGCAATATGTTTTGCAAACAGGAGATGTAGAAGAAAATTGGTATAGCTATAACTCACACCCATTTGTCTCTGAAAAGCCAGAGGACAAAACCAGTGAAAAAGCAACCCCACTGCGATTTTTGCTACTGCAAAGGAAGACCAGTGAGCAGCCCAGCTATTGGGCTTTCACTGTGAATTTTACTGCCAACAGAGGTGAGGCAAATCCATTCTCTACCCCTTGATTTTCTCCCTTCTCTCTCCAATCATTTGCTACTTTTTGCCTCATTTTTATATTTTAATGTTCCCATGCAGAAGAGTCATTATGCCCCATTTTATTAAATTAATAACTTAATTAAATTAAGGTGTGATCCTTATATCTGCAAATGAAGTGTGTTCTATGGTACAGTCTCTCTCGAAGTAGTTCAGGATCCTACATATATAACTTGCATTAACTTCAATGTTCATTACCTGCTTAACCATCTCACAGCTTAATGGAAACTAGATTCCTGAACACCACAGTAAGCTTCTCCAAATTTCTGGTTTGCAGTGCCACAAGGACCCTTGAGCTCTAACCACTCATGGAGCAGTTTTTGCCATGGCCTTTTCTGACATACAGAGACCTGTGAATGAAGATGTGGAAGTAATTTCAGCTGCTTTGTTTCTATTCCATTAGCTTTCCATGTATGTATTTGTAAATACATGCACATGTTTTTACATGCATATCTCTGATCATACATACATGTGTATTCATGCATGGACATATAAGTGTTTATATTTACATTTACATAACCCCAACATTATATATCCATAGTCATTGTGACCATTTAGGCTAATTCAAACAAAGCTTTCACTGAGATTCTGGTTTATCAACTCTTAATGATATATTCATGCATAACTGAGCACGTATATCAGCAACTAAGTCATGATTCACATTTAAATACATATTTCTTCACATGGTCTTTAAAACAGCTCTTTTTTTTTTTTTTTAACTTTGGTATAAATATCTTCTTGCACTACCTTGGTTGGCAGCATGGGCTGAATTTACTGAATATAAGTCATGTTGGCAGTACTGAGTTCATTTATTTTAGACATTATGGAGTCCTGGGCCTGACAAATATTTGAGCTAGAGGCCATGTAGCAATTTCAGGTACTATAGGCTCAAGGCAAATAATTAGAGAAAAATACTAGATTGAGGTAACAGAGTTGAAAATTTCTATTTGAGCAATAGCGGACGAAGAAAAAGCAAACAAGAGGCTGAACTGCTGTGAGATCTTATTAAGAAGGCTGATACATATAGGCTGTCTGCCCCTGGCTAAATGGCGGGATCAGGGCACAGCTCCCAGCTCATAGGCCCTGCTCTGTACTTTAGGTAGATCCCAGCTCTAGATTCAGATGAGTCTAATTTGTACACTGTTCTCTCTGTCTTGATCTTCTGTAGGAGAAAAGCTGAGAGCCACATTACAAAAATGTAAAACAAAAATCCTGAAAACTCCAGTTCTTTATCTACTGAGTGGTCCATGCATCAAATTGATGTCTCTCCAATTTAGAGACAATGAGATTGTGTGGGACAGTGTTGAATGCATTGCACAAGTCCAGGTAGATGATGTCAACTGCTCTGCCGCTGTCCATCAGATCTGTAGCCCCATCATAGAAGGCCACCAAATAGGTCAGGCAGGATTTCCCCTTAGTGAAACCATGCTGGCTGACACGAATCATGTCATTGTTTTTCATGTGCCTCAGCATTCTTTCCAGGAGAATCTGCTCCAAGATTTTGCCAGGCACAGAGGTGAGACTGACTGGTCTGTAGTTCCCCGGGTCTTCCACCTTCCCCTTCTTGAAAATGGGGGTTATATTACCCTTCTTCCAGTCACCAGGAACTTCACCTGACTGCCATGATTTTTCAAATATGAAGGACAATATTGTTTGAGAGAGATTGCTTTATACACAGAGATATCCACAATTGAAGAATTTATCTGAAATTCACATAGTAACACCCTTCTCTTTTCACGGTGGTTATCTGTTTGCTGGTGCTATATTTAAAAAAGCAAACTTATGCTTTCCACAACAAATACATGCCTCTAGCTGTCCCTGTTTTCCTTTTTTTGAGAAATAAGTTAGCTTAATATGTATTTGCCATTCCAAGAATGAGATTAAGGAAGGGATGCTGTTATGTGCATTTTCACAACCATATTGTGAGAAATGTTAGTATTTCCATTCTTTGCTGTAAAGTTGTAACACCTAGCAAGAAAGCAATCTCATGTAAAGATGAACTTTTTACAGATCTGTTAAAAAGATCCACAAAACAAACTCAAACTTGGTCAAATTACATGCCTTTGAAAAGCATACCTTAGGATGTCTTTAGAAGTCCATTCTCTGAAGATTTCCCCTTTAATAAGGTTTGGTGTAGCTGTGAAAAAACTACATCTGATCCCAATTATATATGCTTCATCACCACAAGCCATCTGAACTTTGAAGATTGAAATCTGGAAAAGAAAGGCTGGGGCTGTCTGTAAAGACCAGCTGAAGTGGGCAAGAAGCTTGTGGCATACAGAATCATAGATTCATGGAATCATAGAATAGTTTGGGTTGGAAGCGATCTTAAAGATCACCTAGTTGAACACCCCTGCAACAAGCAGGGGTATCTTAAAATAGATCAGGTTACTTGACCTCCTTCTAGGCTGGCCTTTAATGTTTTCAGGGATGGGGCATCTACTACCCCAGGAGATAGTGTAGATCAGTAAATAATATATTCAGTTCATAACCAAGCTTAGTACATTAACTGACAGATAGTGTCAAGTTCTCAGTCTTCATACCTTACTTTGCACACATTCAGTGTTCCTGAAAGGTATATTAAGGATTGCATCTGGGCTTTGCTGATGACAAAGTATTCAAATAAAAGAAAAGTTATAATATCAGTGTGGTTGAATAAGTGGACTCATCCTGTTATGCAGAATTAAATTTTATCAATGAAACACTCTTCCATATTATTATGAAATCAAAATGTTATTACACAGAATCATACTGTCTTCCATAAGTATGTTGCCTCATGTAAGATTTAAGGCCATAGAAGACCTAGTGAAATTAAATTCTAAGTGCTTTTTCAACACCCATCAAAGACAGAAAATGGTATTGGGGTTTGGCAATGAATTTTTGCTGTTCAGTCTTTGCCCAGCAAATCATACAAGAATTCTTTCATAGCTGTGTTGATCTTAAAAAAAAGCTGCAACTCACTGAAAAATATGTGTCAATTCTTACACTTCATGAAAAATTCCTGCAGAAATTTCAGGCATTTCCGACATGATG
Source organism: Nestor notabilis (assembly GCF_000696875.1). Classification (NCBI taxonomy): domain Eukaryota; kingdom Metazoa; phylum Chordata; class Aves; order Psittaciformes; family Psittacidae; genus Nestor; species Nestor notabilis. The sequence goes on along the minus strand of NW_009945031.1, from coordinate 7,396 downwards.
TAGTCTGTTCACTGGCAACGATTGCTCAAAACCAGACAAACTGTACCACAGGCATTTTTGTGCTGTGCAGAAATAATGAACAAGGTATGTGACTGCTATACTGAATATGAGCTTCCAGTAAGTGTTGTTAATAGATCAGTAAAGCCTCTGTGGTATTGTGGTATCAACAAGAATTCAAGGGATAAAATGCATGAGATAATATCAGTCTATCGTGTTTTTCACACTCTTGGGTGAAAAAAGTCCTGGACTACTCATGCCCCCAGAGCAGGAGTTATCAGCATTCTGCTTCTCACCTCCAAGGTCAGGATTAATTTCCTTTTTTCAATACTTTTACCTATGAAGAATGAACTAAATAAATGGAATTGACAGATAAAGTATTTTATGAATAAATTAGAAAGTCTCTCCCTCCTGTCATTGTCACCCTTTGAAATGATAGATTAGCTGCTGATCTGAAATCTATCAAGTGAATTCTTGAGCTAACACCCTTCTGCCCTCCCCAGAGAAACCCTTACCTAAATAAAAAACACCTATAAAAAGATCTTTCCCACAGAAGGCTAAAGATGCTGAATCTTGAAGCTGCAGGCCTCACTCCACCACACAGATTCAAACCTTATATAGGTATTTTCTGCTAGGAGCAGTAATACTTTTCCTTTCAGAAAAGCAGGATTTGCAAAGCCTGACAGATTCCACAGACCTCCTTATTAGTTGACATTCACTAAGTTTTACTTAAGATCTAAATCTATGTTGTTTATTCACACGGAATGTGCCTTTGGTCTTTATTGCTAATTAATTCGCTTTACAAAGTCAGCTGCCTAATGTTTTAAGTTGTTTTACAAACAGGAGGTTCAAAGTTGAGGCTGCCTCTTCATCTTCAGTGTACCTAGCTAGGTATACATGTTGTGGCACATATGGAACGTAGCATCGCTCATTGATCTAACACGCTCAAAATGTGTAGACACCAGGGAACAAATTAAGGGCAAAATCCTCCTCTCAGATCTGTTGTGCATGGATCAGAGATAAGCAGTACAAATTAGAGCTTTTCTCAGCTGCAATGCACAAATGTTCCTTCATGAGTTCCCTTCTAGGCTTCAAAACGAGGTTGTGCCAGTTGTGCAATAACATCCTCTTTGGGCCAGGCAAATCTCCAAGGGTGTGTGGTCTGGCCAAAAAAAGACCATTTTATCTTTCAAGCCTTTGCTCCCATTAGGCATTTGCACATACACACTTCACTGAACATAAGATCGAATCAATACATGCAAGCCTGCTCAGGAATGAAACATGAGCACTCAATAAAATAAATAAATAAAGAAGTATGTCTACAGTCCCCAGCCTGATGAAGAATTCAGATTGCCTCAGAGTGGTATTACAGGTTTATACATAGAGCTTTTTTAATTTTCCTTTAATTCCCAGTGTTGTATGCTTATTGTGATTTACTTTTACACTAACTAAAATAAAATATTAGTCAAGGTTGCTGTGTTTATTCTTCAACAATATAGCCAGGAGAAAGTCACTGCATGGGTTAATGATGGATTTTCAACTCCCTTTAATGTTCACAGTGGCTCTGAATTTAGATTTTCATGTGATTAAAAGGAAGGTTGTAGTGTATGCTAAAGCATATGTGAAGCATGTCTGGTCTCGGTGCCAATGTTATATCATACTTTGCTGGTCACTGAGGCAGCTTCTCTTCAGGGTATTTCTGCCTGGGAGCCAGTAGACAATGGCTATACCTAGTGAGACAAATACTGTGAGATTTGTACTTATGATACGTGTAATATGTTTTTTTGAGTCAGCCAGAATATTGTTTCTCATGTGTGGGAGGGAGGGAGCAATTTTGTGTTTTGTTTTTGAAATAAGATGCTCTGAAACAGTTGAATACGTTGACTTCAGTTCCAGATATGGCATCAGTGATTGGTGCACTGTTAGATAGGTGTTCACAGTGTTTATGCTCTAGTAATCTGCTCCCGGGAAAAGATCCATCATTTCAGTGCTCTGAGGTGTCTGGGCTCTGAGCTCTGAGAGAGATCTGGGACTCCTGTCTTGGAAATGAGTTTGATTGACTTAGTGCCTAGGATGTGGGAATAGCAACTGCTCCATTTTCTAAAGAAAATTCTCCAGCTCCTGTGAATATTAAGAATAGCTGAAAACCAGATTATAAATCCAAGGTCATGTATGAAGTCCAAAGCAGGCTTAGAACTAGTGCCTGCTCTAAGCAAAAAGCTTTTCTTCTTGCCTTGTTGAATATTCCTCATTGAAATAATTGCAATTAGTCTGGATTCCTCCTGTTTGGTACATGTAGTCAAAATTAATTTGGACCCTAAGATTTGTATCTTTTGTATTTACAAAAAAACAAACCCAGTATTTAATTTTAAAATGACACTATTGTCCTGTATTATCAGTAGAAGACTTTTGAATACTAAGGCTGTTGCATTTTTCTCTTTCAGCTTTCAAAACTTTTTTTTTTTTTGCACAGGGACAAATACATGACTAGATAATATTTTGATACCTTTTGTGATAAAATACTCCTTAGCTGAGGACAGAAATATGCCTTTATCTACTGACGTTGCTTATGAAAGAAATACAGCTACCCAGAAAGATAGTGTCTTTTGTTTTTCTAAATTGTTTAGTTGAAAAAGAGACTGTGATCCACTGATATATAAATATATGTCCCATGTTGGCATCTCCTTGCCTAGCTATCACTCCAATTTCTTGAAATTACTGAGCCAAAAAATAAAGGTGGGAGGCAGAGTTTCTGTGGATGAAGCACAGAACTTCAGATATCATCACAGAGCCTATTCACCAAATTACTGCAGATAAGAGACTTTTCTTTGCATAAAGGGCATTTACACTCCTCTCAGAATTGTATTTTCATCCCCAAAGACTGAACAATACGATTAGGAGTTCTGTATCTGGTGTACCAAAAAGAAGGAGGGAGACAGGGAGACAGGGAGACATAGCCCCATTCACATGCACTTGCTTCCAGAAATTTAGAGTGCTCTGGTTTTTTTGCAAACATGCACAGACATTAGATGGAAGACTATAGATTTGTCTTTCCCTGAAAACTACTTGGAGGATCGTGATCTTATCTAGCCCAGACTTATAAATTTAAAAGTAATTTCGCTCAAAATATGATTTGTAAACAAGTTCTGAAAAGTCTGGAAACCAGCAGAGATTTCTGTAATTTGATATGTTAACATTTTCATAGAAACCAAACATTTTGAAAAGAAGGCAGCCTTAACAGTGACAAAAAATGCTCATCTAACCATTGCTGAATTTATAAAAATTCACAATACCTCCTTCAATTTGAATGCCAATGGGTGAAGAAGACAAATTCTAAGTATTTTAATCTGGTTTTAGAGTGTAGAAAGCATTTATAAAGTTTTAGAAGTACGATGTACATAGGTTTCTTAAGTAAAATGAATAAAATCAAAAGAAGATAGTCTTAATCCTGTAGTTTCCAGAGTAGCCCTTCATGTAAGTCAAGCACTATGTGCATTACAATTGGCAAAAGGGCATTATATATCAATAAATGACAAGCATTTGAGACTGCAAGGAAAACAAGTGTAAAAAGGGTGGCTGCAAGTCTTTCCCATTCTCACCAGTTTCAAAAGGAATAGATTTCTTCACTCAGCCTGAGGTCCACTAGGGTCTACCATGACAGATCTCTATCCGTAAAGATTAATTTTGAGGCTTGAGAGTAAAGCAATCTCCAAATTTCGTTCAGTCCATTCACAGGAATAGGCTTCCAAAGACAAGACAAATACTCATATACAGTGATCAAGCTTTGGACCAGTGTACAGAAGGAGCATAAAAAGTGAGCAACCATCAACCCTAGCAAAATAGTACCCTTAGGAATTATCTAAAGGTCATAGAAAATGAATAAATATTAATGCACTTATCATGCAGAATCTGAGAACTGTGCTGTTATGACTGAAATATTATTCAAAGACAAGTATTGTAATTAAGGTTTTTCTTTTCCCTAGGCAGTGATAAAGAAATGCTGGGTTTATCCTCAGCCTTTAGCCAGCAAGTGCTTTTTTCCCCCCTTAATTCTAATCTGAGTTCTTAATGCAATAACCCTTTCAGATTGAATGAATAGCTAGTTAATTCTTCAGAAGTGTGGCATTCCTTTTTTTGTTGCTAAGCATTTAATTTCCCACCCCACCCCCCCTTTTCTCTTTCTTCCAGGTGCATTCCTGGGCTACAGCACTTGCTAGTTTGTGTAACCTCATGAAGTCAGAAGGCTTAAGAGCCCCTAGAGCTAATACAAAATATATGAGCACGCC
>NW_009945031.1:0-3100 GCF_000696875.1 Nestor notabilis | reverse complement strand
GGAAGTGCTGGCTTGGAAGGAGAGACAGGAAGCCTGAAGGGGAGAGACAGAGAGAAGTCCCAAAAGATAAAGAAACAGGGATAGGCAGGGAAATTTAAAAAGAAAGACAAGGCAGTTGAGAGCATAAAGAGCACAGGGGCTGGGGAAGTCCAAAGACAACAGGAGCTAAGGGCTCAGCTGAACACAGAGGTGCTGGTTGTAGGAAGGGAGGCAAACCTCACTGAGTGATGCTGACAGTATTCGGAGGGATGCTTGTGGTCCAGCACTGATATTAATTAGGCGTCCATCCCCCTTTCTTCCAGGAAATACACTTCTCTCACAGAAGGAAGCCTGAGCTCAGCAGGGGATGGTACGAAATAACTGCAGGTATTACAGCTTTGTGCTGTAGGGCCAGGCTGGCACCAGATAGTACACGAGTCTGTCCCTCCTCGCACCCAGCTCATGCTCAGAGGAGACAGTCATACACACAAGGCAGGCTGTAGGACACATAGAGCAGATAAGCCTTCTAACACAAAAGCATCAGCCGTATTAACTATCCCATTTTGATATCAATGAGGACAGAGAGGTGCTGATGACTGGCTGCAGTAAGTCTGGGCAAAACTGATGTGGCACATGCTTGGGACCTGCAAGACTCTGACCTGAGTCTGGCCACCCTCTCAGATACGTGGGATTCCAAGAGGCTAAATAAAACCCATAGCTGCAGCTGTCGGGCTGCAACACTACCTTCTGCAATTTGTGCTGTTTTCTTTGGTGCTAGCTTTGCCTGTCTTGTTATAATGAGGCAATTAATACTGGCTATGTGTATCATGTGGGCTGTGGGAATGTTGGGAGATAGTGCAACTACCAGTTAGGAACAGAGGCAGCTTCAGAACCATGGTGTTTTTGAAATTTGCAGCATTCCACTTACTGAAGTCTTAACTGGGAGTTCAGAAATGTGCTGGTTTAACCCAAATCTTCCAGTAAGCAACCAAGGCAGAAGCACACAAGTAGATGAAAACACTCTCTGTGTACACATGTATGGGCAGGAGCTATCTCTGAATGGGTTGTGGCTGTTTTTTACCATGCTATTGGCAAAGCACTGGTTTGGAAAGGAGAGAAAAAATGAGGAAAATAAGAAATTGCTGAGGCCTTTTTGGGGAGCCAACATGTTACAGGAGGATCCCCAAAGGTAATTTTTAGTTGTGTAAGTGTGCTGTTGTAATTAGGTCCTAGGAAATTAATTTATTAAATTATCATCTTGCTGCTGCTTCTTCTCTTCACCCTTCTTCCTGACTGCTTTCTCCTCTGTTAGTTAGACATGCTCCCTGGGGGTGGGTTCAGGCAGTAGTAGTAGGAATGTCAGTTTATTGAGGCAAACCCGTTTGGCCTGTTCTGTTTTATGCTGGTTTCTGGGAAAAAAACCAGAATACTGCAGGGTGGAGGGACCCTCCAAGGTGCCCTCTTCCCTGCACAGCAGGACATCTGCCATCAAATCTCCAGTCATGAGAAAACTGGGGCATACAGAGTAGTAACAGGGGTAGCTCAGAGGGTTGCTGCAGAGGATCCAAGGGCTGCAAGGCTTTCCAGGGCCACAGAGATGTGTGGGGTCCAGTCCCAGAGAAGAGATGTCTGTGTGCACAGTGCTCCTGATCTGAGTTTTGCTGGAGGAAAAAGGATTCTGCAGGATGTTCTTATCCAGCCTGATCTGTACCATCTATAACTTCATAGATCCTGGTCCGCTCAGTGACCTCCAGACTCAAAGGTGCTGCAAGACCTGAATCCTATTACAGATCTTGCCACAAAACAACCAAGGAGCAAGGCTTCTTTCTTGCTTCAATGGGCTTTCGTGAGGACCTGGGCTATATCATGCTTGTGCGGAGGGGCAGAACTGTGGAGGAATATACAGCATGTTTGCTTTGGTTGGTACCACTTCTGCTGTTGCATTACAACAGGCCAGAAAGAGTCATTTGCTTTTATAGCAAGAGTGATGTGATGCATGTAAACAGAAAATTCTATCTCTTTGCCAGAGCACATGGATGAAACCCAAACTCTAAAAACAATAAACACACTTTTTCATTCAAGTCTTCCTTGTCCCAGATTTGCTCAGCTGCTGTCTTTGGGATATATGTTGCATGCCCTGCTACTCCCTTAGCATCTGCTGTGGGCTACTATGAGAGACAGAGAAATGGACTAAAGGGACCTCTAGTTTGAGCCAATATGTGCTTATGAGGCAAGCTCCTGCTTGCACTGTAGGCAATCCAACATTTGTGCTGTCTGTGCAGCAAAATGAGGGCTCAATTAGAGCATGAGCTAGTATAATTCTGCTAGGTCGTTGAGACTGGTATAGGTAGAAAAAGCACTGAGAGTGCAACAGCACTAGCGCTGCAAAACGCAAATCAGAACATATTGCTTCCGAGGACTCTCTCTGTCTTCTCTGGCTGCTAGCAAAGCTAGTGCCTATGCCACTGTATGACCATTGCTACTGCTCCTTGTACGAGCTGCGTAGCAGATGCATGTCTGCATTTTCACATAGATGTGCAACCTGTCTTCAGCATCCATGGATTTCTCTCTGTTACCAGCCTCCTGATATGTACATACCTCAGGATACACCGTCCCTGGCTCCTTCAGGCTGTGTCTGTACTGGTAAAGCAGACAGACACAGAGCATGGCCCTCAGCCTGGCACATGGATGTCCATACGGTAGAGTGACAGGCATGGCTCCTGCTGCTGTTTTGCTCCAGGCCAACTGGTTATCTCACAAGCAATTCCTGGGCACAGCTGGGAGTTAGCATGGGCCAGAGATCATTCCCTGTTGAGGCTATTTTGGAGGGTAAGTTATACAGGTATATTTTTGCCTGGCTACTCAGGGAAAGGGAAAATGCCCTGGCCCTGTTTAGTTTATCAGCAAGAATATAGCCTAGGCCTGGGACTGGAAGAGCAGTAAAGTTCATGGGGGAAAAAAGGTAACCTGTCTTCTCTGAATGTTAGGACTTACTACCATGTAATGACACACGCATTTTTCTTGCTCTTTAACCTTGCATTATAGAATACACAAATGATCAGTCCAGACATCAGCATAAAAATATATGGTTTTGATAACTATTAAGTTAGAATTAAATCTG
>NW_009945030.1:0-53275 GCF_000696875.1 Nestor notabilis | reverse complement strand
TCGGTCGGTCGGTCCCTCCCGGTGGGCAGAAACGGGAGGGTGGGTTTGTCCAGGGCCTTCTCTCGGCACCTGGCAGTGGAAGAAGGCTGTTGTACACTGACAGACCTGGGCCTTGGTGAAGAGTGGCAGGGCTCCTGCTGGTGTCAGCCCAATGGCCGGTGTGCCTGTGGGACACAAGGAGTTTTTCGGTGTACTTTTACGTGAAAGGCTATCTGCAGAACCATAAAGTACCATTGATAATGGCTAAAACTCAGCTGGGAGGTTCACTTAAAATGCTTAATGAGACTCAAACCAGAAGGATATCATCCTGGCGAATGCTGACTCGAGCACCCAAAGCACACCAGGCTGCTTTAAAAAGTGTGAGATTACTTTCTGTCTCCTACATATTAAGGATTAAAACCTTTTTCTAAATAAAGAAAATGAGTGCTATAGCTGAGACCTGGAATGACCCTAAATCTAACTGATGAAGAGCAAGTTATGTTTAAAAGTGGACATTTTCAGTTTCCCCAAAATAAACATAAGACAAATAAAGAAAGAAGACAACGAAAGAAATCCTTAAAATAAATTCTCAGCAAACATTATATTTACCATTTGGATTATAAGGCAAGACATTGCAATAACCAGGCTGACTGCAGACATTATGTTTCTGATATAAAACAAGGGCTTTTATACGTAGTGGAAAAGAAACATTGACAATACCACAAAGAGGAATCACTAGATCAGTTTCCAGTTTGGTATTTCATCAAGTCATGGGTCTGTAGTATCTACACACAAACAAATTGCTGCCCTAAGAGGGCTGACTGCCTCTTATAAAGTTTTGTAATGTGAACTGTTGAATATGCAAGTGATTACAGCGATCAATTGGCTGTTTGGGATTTCATCTGGAATTGTGGCTGACAGCTAAAATCAGTAATTGTTGGACATTCACATACAACACTCAATTACCCCCAGCTGAACCAGGCAGGGGACTGGTGGCTGTGACCTGGCTGCTGAACTGAAATACTGTGAAGCTGCAGCTGGAAGTGCCAGCTAACTGTCCGCAGTTGTTTCCGGTGCCACTCAGCTCGAACACACACCGCTTTCTAATCAATCTCTAGACCCTGTTGACAGTACTTTACAGTTCAGACATACTGGGAATGGTGGCTAATGGAGCTGGGGTCACACAGGATCTTTTAAGCCAGCCTTTTAAACTGTGCTTATGTTTGTGCCTTCGTAGTCAGACCAATCCTCATCAAGCATGTGGACAGAACGACCTGTTCTAGCCCATAAACAACAGGAAAAAAGCGTGGTCTGGTACCCAGGTCCATCTCAAGGGTCAATGCTGCCTGCTCTGTGCTGGTGGCAGTTTTTTTCTTATGGAGAATATAGATACAAATGATTGGTTTTTCTGCAGAACTGTTTTTGGTGTTTGACAAAGAAGAATGGCACCACCGAGGATATACATGTGTGTGTATATATATGCACATAACATTGCATATAGTACATCTCATGTAGGCCTCACATTCTGAACTTTATATGCCAATCATGTATGCTTGCAAAGAGCTCTTACTTCTTGCTTTATTTATGAAAAAAACCCCAAACCAAAACAACTCCAACCATGAATAAAAATAAGATCCCCCTTCAGGTGGCTCCTGTGCTTGAAGCCTTTGTATGATGACTGTCAAGAATAAAAATGTAGTCACATGTTTTTTCATTCAGCCTTCCATGGGCTGATACATGGTGCACAGCTGTTGTCTAAGCGAAAATGTCCTGTGGTGATACAAACTGAATTAGGAGAGAGGATGTCTAAACTGTAATCACTTTAAAAGCCAAATAACTTTATTATGGAATCACTTAAATGTTCTATATTTTGACAGGCACATCTTCCCTAAACATTGGCATTATTCCAGTCTGTCTTTCTCTGTGATTCCTTCCTTTTTGATTAAGGCTGCCAACAATGTTTCAAGAGATCACCTGAATACAGATGAGCACATAATCTTTTTCTCAGTGAAATTTGTCTAGGCACAGACATCTGGAAATCTAAATCTGTCTGTCCCAGCCAGCCATTTTAATTTGCATAACATTATTATTATGACCAATGTTTTATCACACAGCTATAGATTTAAAACAGTTAATTATTACCTGGCAGCTCTAGTTCCTTAATTAAAATTGGTCCTGTATTTTTTATTTTTTTTAATGTCTGAAATAGAATCATAGAATCATAGAATCATAGAATGGTTTGGGTTGGAAAGGACCTTAAGATCATCTAGTTCCAACCTCCTTGCCATGAGCAGGGGCACCTCGCACTAAACCATGTCGCCCAAGGCTCTGTCCAACCTAGCCTTGAACACCACCAGGGTTGGAGCATTCACAACTTCCTTGGGCAACCCATTCCAGTGCCTCACCACCCTCACTGTAAAGAACTTCTTCCTTATATCTAATCTAAACTTCCCCTGTTTAAGTTTGAAGCCATTACCCCTTGTCCTACCACTACAGTCCCTAACGAAGAGTCCCTCCCCAGCATCCTTATAGGCACCCTTCAGATACTGGAAGGCTTCTATGAGGTCTCCACGCAGCCTTCTCTTCTCCAGGCTGAACAGCCCCAACTTTCTCAGCCTGTCTTCATAAGGGAGGTGCTCATTTATCCTAAATTATTCCTCCTAGAGATTAAAACTAGCAACATTTACAATCTTCTAGTTGGGGGTGACACAGGTAACAGTCAAGTCTTTTATTTTCAAAATTTCACTGCAGTTGGTACTGTCTGGAAGCAAATATACATAATTAAAATACAAGTAAAAATGCCAAAAAACAGTTATTAAAAATCAACCCACCCAACATCCCAAATTTTGGATGTAACTTAAGAGAGAAGAAGGAAAGAATTATGAAGTTAGAACAAAGGTAAAATTAATAATAGCTTTCGTAGAAAGACATTTAAAATAAAAGAATTGTAGAGCCCTTTAAAAAGAGTGATCAGGGATAGACAATAACATTTATATTTTTAGGTTTATAAATGTTAAGGAACAACCAGTATAAAGGGCTTGGAGTCTGAGATAGAGCCCTGAAACTTGACGTGATTAAATGCTCATTGGACTGAGATTGTAATAAAACAGTCAACAGGATCCTAGGTCTTTGAACTTCAAGGGCTGCTGGTGCCATGCTAAATTCACTGTGCAAACAAAAACAAGACAAGAAATTTTAGATACAAACCAATCATATTGGTACAATGGGATTACCCCAAACCTCACAACAGATGGGAGATCTCTTTATCTATTTCATAGCACATAAATTTGGAAGATAATCTTCAGTAACCTTCAAAACAGGCTTGCAAGTATCTTCAAAAAAAATAAATTAAAAGTACGTATTCAAAGTGACAAAAGTCTTGGGGTTGAGAGAGAGACAAAGAGAGGACCCAGAGGGTTTAATTAATTTCCTTAGTTATAGTATGTTCCTTAGGTAAACATATCTTGACTGGCAGCATGTAATCTGTGTGCAGTTTGTGGGATTGTCTGTCCAATTTGCTACCTTTTTCTTGGAGGAAATAGAGAACAACTGTTTGAATTGCGCTTATTTGTTAAACACCTACCTCTGGTCTTTGAGGAAAAGCCTCCTGTCTTTAGTACTCTTAATACAGAGTATTCAGAAAGGTCTGTATTTATTCCCAGATAGAAAGGGCTCAAAGGAAGACGTCTTCTGGCAGAACCAGGACAGCTGTTGATGCTTCAGTGTGTTTCTTATGGAAGTTCCCAAACTGGAACTTGGCTGCTGTATTTTGCTTAGGTTTTGTTATGATAGAGCTAAGCCTTGCATAGAAAATATCCTTTTAGTTTTGATTTAGCTTTAATTCATCTATGATCTGCCAGAACAGTGAGAGATGTTCTATGTCCCAGGACTGGCCAGGATTGGATTTCCCTCTGGTCTAGGAGGCCTAGCAGTGGGAGGGAAAGGTAGCAGTAGATATTGCCATGATGTACACTTGGCTGTTACTCTGAGAAGGCACAATATTGCTGCTGGAACTATGAGAAGTTTCTGATGTAGAGGCATGAGGCAGCTGGAAGAGATGTTTCAGAGCTCAAGAGAGCTTTAGAAGTGAAGTTTTTGCTGAAATCTCAGATATCAGTAGTTCTTGAGAACATCCCATCTCTATTCTTGAGAAATTCTTGCTAGAACTACTTTGACAATTTGCTGTGCCTCTACAGACTTCAGACTTTGAATGCTTAATGTACAACTGACTTGGCTTCATACAGCATTTTTACAGATGAAAAAATAATGTTTGGATTTTTTTTTCCTAACTAACTAAACAAAACACACGCTAGAGTTTGGAGAATTAAGATATGTAAGACAAAAACTTTTAGAGGCACTTCTGAATCACAGTGAAGTATAATATCATCTTGATTAGAAGACTTGTTTCTTTCTCTCTTACTGAAACACCAAATGAGTGTGTGCTGACTTAACATTTTTATTTAAACCCATTTGCTTGTTTTCTGCCAAAAATGTATGGTCCTATAAGACTGGGCTTGTGAGTAGTGTGCTTAGCAGGTAATTCCCTGGTTTTATTGCTTCTCCAGGAGCTGGAGTCTCATGGAGCTTGTCCTGGAAAGGGAGGAGTGCATTAGGGAGGAGGACCTCTGCGCTTTGTGATTGTGGGGTGAACTGTGTTAAAGGGAAATTTCCCATAGAAAATAATGGAGGAACAAGAAAAGGGTTGGGGTGACACAATATGTTATGGCCCCTGGTCACAATGTACCAGCTGTTTCACAACTGATAACATTGTATGATAAATCAAAGGAAACTTCTTAGGGGCTGAGAGATTCATATTTGTATTTAAAAAAAGAAAAATTCCCACCAAAGCAAACAGAACATAGTCCATTAAAAATAAACCAGAATCACTAATTTCTAAAGCTCTATACTTCTTAAACTGTACATGTTAAAATGCTTAAGTGGGCTTTTTGTTGTTGAGGTCTAAAGTTCTCCTATTTCATTATCACTTTAATCTAGAATTTCATCAGGTTAACTGTGCAATGTGCATTGGATTTTGTTACAGACATTATATCAAAGTAACTGCAGAATTGCAATAGTATCTTCATTTTCCCAGTGCTGTTTGGTTGTGTCTGAATATGTTGTCACTAACAATGGGCCTTTTTCCTGGTTATATTTACCCGTGATATTGAAAAAATTAATAATGTGTCATTCAGTTATGGGATCTACAAATGACAGGTGTTTGGCTTTTATTTGATAAGAATTGCACATGTATTTTCTACCAAGAAAGAAACAGTAGAATAAATGAAAGATAAAGAGAGAAAAGAAATGAGAAAAAAAAACCCAACCCCAAACCCAGAACTACAGCTCCAGTTGTAGCGTATGAGACCAGTACTGAACTGCTTCCAATTGCAGTGGACAAAATGAGGCCAGCCACTTCAATACCTTTGAAAGAAACGTACAAGACATTTGGACCCCTGACAACCTCAACTTTGCAGCTGACACTATATGACCAAAGGGTTCAAGAACAGACAGGAAAGAACAGGGGGAATTAAGGATAATCCAACAAATCTTCCTCATCATGTGAAATAAGAAGCAAATTAGGTATTTTCTTATGTTTTTAAAGGTATTTTTAAAATACAGTTTTTATTCTTCCTGCAGATGCTCTGAAAACTAGGATATTTAAATTAATCCTGCCAGTGCTAATGCATGTTTACTTAATTTTGATGCTTTACTAGCCATGCTCTTGCCTTCTTTGTGGCAACTACTCAGTACAGAGGCAAAGTACTGAAAAAGGCAAAGGTTTCAGGGGTTTGACAGTTGGTCTGTAGTGCAGCAGATGCTGCAAAACAGATTTATGATACTGAGGTAGGAAAGCATCTTGATGAGGAAAAGCAGTGAGGGCATATTTACATTGATGTGAAAGCAAGTCTACAGGCAGTGAGTCTGCAACAGAACTTCCACCACTTCTGCCAGGGGGGAAGCTGTAATAATAAAAACATTAAACAAACTGTTCCACAGAACTAAGGAAGCCAAATTCCCACAAATCTCTATCCTGCATTCCCTATTTCAATTTATCCCTTTATACCTCTTCCCATTATATCCCTCTCCAGTTTCAAGCCAAAATATCAGATTCTTCCCTTCTTCCATCCTCCCTATGACCATTTCAGTACCTCCAGCCCTTCTGTAAGCACCTTTAGTGGTTTTGTGTTCCCAGAACCCTTTCAATGCAGTGTCCCTTCTTCCCTGCAGTGTCTCTTACCTCCCTATTTTGACCCATCACGTGGTCCAGAGCTGCATGTATCCTGCATGGCTGGCTGGCTGGCTCTCAGAAGAATGAACAGGCTTCATTATCCCTACATTTCCTTCTTCTGATGCATGAGTAACTTCTCTCTGCTCCACTTGGGCATTTATTTGGTATCGTGGCTATCTAGCAAAAAAGAAAGTAGAATTCAGCTTCAGTTTGATATAAAAGTTGGTATACTGTATCATCTAATAATAAAAGTAGAGTGGATCTGATGACCTTTGAAATGTCTCCTGATCTTGAGTTTCTGTATTCCTAATGTTTTTAACAGTAGTACAATCTCATGCCACTTCCCTGACAGTACCTGCAGGAAAATAGCATACAACTAGCAGTAATTTAATGTGTCTAAAATATAGAGATATATAAGCTTTCTGAAGATACATCTGGTAGTGTCAGTTCCACATGAACTTTGGCTTACATTTGCATTAAATGCTAGCTGTCAGCTTGGTAGAACATCTGCTGCAATCAATGGAGAGACCTCAGAAGGGTTGCTGTGCCTTTTTCAGCATGGGTACCCCCTCTTGATGCCTCCTGATTTCACTCTGGAGTTGCTGAGATGCCTCAATCTCAGCATGACATGTATTATACTGTTGCAAGAATAGCAAGGGGAATTTCTAGGACAAAGTGTGGCAGCTATATCTGGTCAGACCCACTCATCTGATCGGGGACATGCTCCTGGATGTGACTGCGTTAGGTGAGATGAATCCTCCATTTGAAATGCTGGGACTGTTCACAGTCACAACACGTGAAATGAACTGTGTGCACAAATCTGTTCAGAAACATTCACTGCGATGATGAATCCAATTTTGTTTCAGTTGCAAAAATACGATGAACTAGATTATGTGCAAAAAAATGATGCAAATCAGAAGTCAGCTCCCCAGATGCCAATAGTACCAAACCGTGTGGGGAAGAAGGGAGAGCCATGCCGTAGGATGACCTCGATAGGCTGGAAGAGTGGGCTAACAAGAACCTTGTGAAGTTCTTCAAGGACAAGTGTAAAGTCTTGCACCTGGGTAAACACAATCCAAGAGTGCAGCATAGGCTGGGATCTCCCTGGCTGGGGAGCAGCTCTGTGGAAAGGGACCTGAAAGTCCTGGTGGACAATATGAACAGTGTGCAGCTGTGGCAAAGAAAGCCACCAGGATGCTGGGTTACATCAACAAGAACATCACCAGCAGAGATAAAAATATTATCCCACTCTACACAGTATTTTTCAGGCCACACCTGGAATACTGTGTTCAGTTTTGGTCCCTGCTATAGAAAAAAGATGCCCACAGGCTGGAAAGGGTCTAGAGAAGGGCCACAAAGATGATCAAAGGACTAGGAAGCTGTGTAAGGAAAGGCTGAGAGAGCTGGGCTTGTTCAGCCTCGAGAAAAGAAGGTACATGGGAGAATTTATCACCGTGTTCCCATATTTAAAGGGTCGCTACAGAGAAGATGGACACTCCCTTTTTACAAGGAGTCGCATAGAAAAGACAAGGGGTAATGAGCACAAGTTACTCCTGGGAAGAAGATTCTGGCTTCAGAGCAAGGTTTCCTAATTCAGCATTTAAGAGATTTGGGTAAGCCTCTTATTCTGTTCTCCCAAAACCAAATAACATCAGCATGAATTGTTCTGTGTGGTCTCAAAAGAGTTTAGAAGACAACAAACTTACTTTCTAATGCCCTCCAAGTATTTTTAGAGCTCAAATGAAATGCAAGGGGAAAACCTTCCTGACAGCGTTACAAGGAAGGGTGTGAGGTACCAGTAGGTGGTGCTAGTACAACAGTAAGCAGGATGTGCAGACATGGCATTGAAGCCGACACTTCAGAACTTTTCCTCTCAGCTAAGATCATTACTACATCACTTTCTAATTTTAAATATTGTCATCTTATTGCTTTGGGAGCTCAGGGCTGTAGTTATAAGGAAGAAGGGTGAGGGTGGTGAGGCACTGGAAGAGGTTGCCCAGAGAAGTGGTGAATACTCCATCCCTGGCAGCGTTCAAGGCCAGGCAGGACAGAGCCATGGGCAACATGATCTAGTGTGGCGTGTTCCTGCCCATGGCAGGGGGGTTGGAACTAGATGGTCTTAAAGTTCTTTCCAACCCAAACCATTCTATGATTCTATGATTCTATTTACCAATGTGACACAGCACTAAGTTCTATATACACAGAAAACAAAAAGACAATGTATAGGATTTTGTTCCTCCACTGGTTCAAGCAAACAGGTTAACAATATGTTACGTACAGTCATGGGAATTCTCAGAAATTCTGACAAAAATAACACTAAAGGTCAAGTTGAGGTGTTTTCTTTACCTTTAGTTCACACCGATGGGAATAGCTCTCTATTACCACAAACACAGACACACACTTGAAACAGTTGCGTTGTACAGCAGGAACTTGAAAAAGAATTTGTAGAGAAATAGCCTCTGCATAGAATAGCATCCCTACCACTTTGAATTACAATCTGAAATTGAATCATTTACCTTGTAAATTATTCAAAGAAAAATTTATTTTCCACCAAGTGCTCTTAACACTCTTAACACTCTTAAGTGCCTCATGGTTACACCATTGTGTAAAGCATCAGCTTTCCTTGGGTTTTTATTCTTCCTCCTGTCTGTCAGTGCACAGCTCTACCGTAAGTTAAACTAAAATGTTTATTGAAGTACAGGTAACACATTATAAGGAATTTGATCCCAGAAAATATTAATTTGGTTTTTAATTTGCTAGTGGTAATTGCAATGAATGGATTTGTTACATTTCTGTCTCTCATAAGCAGAATTATACACAGTTCTCATGCTTGCTTTCACATTATTTGCACTGGGTGTTATAAAATTTTATTAAGTTCCCAGTTCTTTTGGAAACAACTACAATATTTTCTTTTTTAAAATGATGATTCTAGTTGTAGAGTAATGCTCAGAAAGACACATCTGGAAAAAAACCCACCACATTTCAGCTGTGTTGTGGACCCCAAGGGATGCTTATTCCTTTTGGTCTTTGTTTCTTTCATCATTTTATTGCTTCTTCCTTTCTGGAACACAGCTTGACCTGACCTTTTTTTTGTTTGTTTGTTTTTCTTTTGGAGACTGAAATTAGAGTCTATCAGGGAATATGGGCAATATTTCATCCCCATCCACCTAAGCTTCTGACCTTTAACTCAGCATAAGCTCTAGAAAGTCATCTACAGGCATCCTGTCCATGCAACCTTTCCTTTCATTTCTGCATTTTGCATTACTCATCTTTGGCAGTTCTTTAATCTTCCTTGTTACTGAAACAGTAAATGAAAGCAAAGAGAAGAAAAAAAATTAAAGGTGGTGAGTAATAAGAGCCAGCTGTTGGCTGCTACTCATCAGCCACAACAGTATATTCTAGGCACTTACAGACAAATGATAGAAATCTGGACCTACAAATCACCCTCCTATTAATCTGCATTAGCAGGGACAGCCCATGGTAGAGCCCCAGGAGAACCTGCCATACCTTGCAAGCTGAGAGATGATGAACACCACCTGTGCTATTTCAGTATATGTGAACTTTGGAAAAAGACATCACCTGAAAAATGTCTATGAAGAAAGAATCCTGGAAAAGAGATGTCTCCAGTGAGTCTTTGAAGTGCTCTGTACAAAGCAAAAGCATGGGAATGCCAAGTAAGGTCACTTGGTGTATAAATTGGTAGGTTGATGTTTGCAGGTTTCTGCAAACTAGAGCAGCTGGGAGTCAACTGCAACTTATTTTTGAAAGTAAAATTTTTTTCTTCCACTCACTTCCCTTTTTTAAATATCAGGTTTGTCCCTTGCTCAAAACAGGATGAAAAATTAACATCTTGAAAAATATTCATGAGCAAAATTAAATAGGTCATTTATTTTTAACAATTTCTTGATTGTTTAGTTTAGGTAGCTTGAAGAAGCTTGAATTTTAACATAAGTAACTTGGAAGAGGAGAGTTAGAATCTCCCAGTTAATAATGATGCTAATAGATGTTTTGACAGGTTGAAAATGCGTTGTTTTATTCTGCAAAATATTTTCAGGAATAAATATTTGTTGAAACCAAAACCCTTTCCTCACTAACATGTCTGTTCTGACAATCTGGCATTTTGCAGTCAAAATATCACTTGAGTGAGCAATTTCTTCCCAGCTGCATTTATAACAGGGGAGGGTTAGGCAGTTCTGCGGTCCTGCCTTATTGTTCTTCTTGTGAAAGTAGTCTTGAGATTCTCCAGATTCACCTAGTAATCTAGTAACTCACCTCTGAGTATCGCGTTATCAGCCTTGCTGTAGTGGTACACCTCAAATTGTCTGACGAAATTATATTCTTGTCAAATATGTTAACAAATTGTGGTCTACCTTAGTGAAAGTACGGACAGTGAGGGATGTACCCTGTGATGCATGAAGCTGGACATCCTCTCATTCACCACTAATCAGTGAAAAGGTGCCGGTTGCTGCAGTACTGGCAAGGAACATTAGCAGGATTTACATTATTAAAAGAATTGCTGAAGCATCGACTCGTGCTTTTGCACTGATTTGCCATTTAGGAGCTAAAAGCTTTTCATGGGTCCGACTGCCCTCAAAAAACAGGTTGGGAGTTTCCTTTAGTGTGTTCATGTAAGCTTCGATTCCTCTCTCTGACTTGTTTTGGATTTAAGTGAAAAGCACTTTAAAAAAGGGGTCTTGAACACTTATAATTTTCCAGTTTACTGTGTAGTGCTTCATGATGAGACACTGGCACAGGCAAAACCTCCCATGATGGATATTCAGAGGTAGTGCAGTTACGGTGGAGCCAAACTCCCTGTATAGACTCTTCCTCCTGGAATATTTTGCATAGTCCAAATCTCATGTGTGGCTGAACAAGCAGTCAGTGACTATAGGGCATTTTTATCCTTGTTTGAAATTACTAGGTATTACATGGTATGAGCTTCTTATTCTATTGGATTTTTTATTCAACTTGCTGTCAGAACTTTGCAAGTTTGGACACTATTAGAAACTGATGATTTGTTAAGGGATGCTTTTATGTATCTCTACTCTTGTAACTGTGGAATTACATTCAGTATTGCTATCTTCACCAGGTAGCTGGCATTGGCCCAGGAATGGGAGACATTAGAAAGCCATAGCACCTTCAGATACATTGACATTAGTCTCACAGAGTTAGAGCAAATGCTGGAGTGAGCTCTATCAGCATACCACTTCCAGTCAAGAAACAATAACAAGCTACATATCTTTGATCAACTGAGAGATTATTTTGAAGTGGCACCACTGGCACAGCATGTCCATGAAGCAATGAGATGCTACATTTGTATTAGGAAATAAACGAGCTGGTTTTTATTGTGAAAGAAAAGGGAAAAACTATGGTGAATTACCGAACGGAATATTGGTGCATTAAGTAACTTAAAATGAGCATATTTTTGGCCATTGAGGGACCTTTCTGAATTTCTTTTGTTAGTAATGACATTAAGCTCAATTTGCGTGTCTAAATATGACCTTAATTTTCAAAACTCCTGTACTTTTGTCTGAATGTGAGTGTAATATTGGACTGCACAGCTGTACTGCTAGATCATTTCACTCATCAGAATCTGCTTTCTATGCTAACCAAGGAGGCTGCTATGTGGAATTTGTATTGGAGTCTAGAGGCTTGATCATGTGAAATGTGTATGCTAGTTTAAGGTGAAGTATGGATTACAGGATTCAGGAATGTGATTTGTGATTTGATGAGTTGTTACTCATCAACTTCATGGTGGTAAGTGTTCACGTGTGTTCTTAGTGCGTGACAAAAATGAAATATCATGATTTAGATTACCCATCTTCAAGTGAATATTGTAACCTTACAGAAAGTTCAAGAAAGAAAGCTGGGTATTTAGATTTAGGTTACGATGCCTTTGAAGGGGTTAAAAATAAGTGTTGAAAGAGGCATAATGTAACTGGAGTGGTTCAGTCATCAGAATAATTATGCTGGTAGCACAGTTCAAAATTTTTTCACATGTAGACAAACTTTGAGAGCTTTCAGGCTGTAACGTGGTCTGTACAGGTTAGCTACTCCAACCTAGCTCATTATTATACCTTTTGTTACAACTGAAGGGAAAGTTTGCTTGAAATTAACAATCAAAGACTGTACAAAGCAAAATTCAAAATCTGAGTTCTGTGAATCCCATTTTCTCTGGAAAGCTGAGATTTACAAGTAAACTTTCTTTGTTTGTGTCTTAATTTACCAAAGTTATCAGTTACTCCAGTATTTAATGTACTTCCACCACATCTCTGAGCATGTCTGTCCTCTCTGCAACAGAAATGAACTTTATGACAGAGACACTGATTTTTTTCAAAGTTACTCAAGTGGCTACAGACACAGAGAAATGTCTACTGGGATTTGGTGTCTAAATACTTCAAAAAATCTTGTCCTAAGTAAGTGATTTGCTGGGGACTACAGTGCAAACCTGTGATGGAAGCTTGAAATGAGATTTTAGGCAAGACCTCTCCAAAAAAGGTCAGTTCCAGAACTTCTGGCAATTTCTGCAAGGAATTTATTTCCATCAAATTCTGACACAGTATAGATTCTGTTTTGTTTTGCTTTTAACTTTGCTAAAATTGAAGATGAAACAGCTTCCTTCCTGTTCTGACAAACTACCTCATTGCATGCTTGAAACTTACTTCTAATATAGCTTTCTAACTTTGTTCATTTTCTGAATATACATTTAATTCATTTGTTCTTTGACTTTGAGAGACCATGGAATGAGGTCAATACTAAGAAGTGGCCAGAATTTTAAACAGATACTAGAGACAGGGTCCCTGTTGACATTTGAAAAATCTGAGCTCGTCCATTAACTGTATGCAGCAGTACAGGTCAGTTAAAAATTAAGGCAGGATGGAAGTAAATTACTTCCTTCTTCATGGTTTAAGAAAAGGAAAATGAATCTGAAATTGAAGGGTTTTTTTAACAAACCAGTCTAATAGGGCTGAATAAATTAAACTGTCAGACTTTAGTCATTACACATCTTCCTGTGTGAAGCATGGAAATTGGAAGCACAGACTGTGCATATTATGTTAATACTATTTACTCGGTATCCATGACGTATCCTGGTGAGTCTAAGCTACAACAGAATTATGCCTTCCAGAAAAGAAAGAGAAATAAGGTTAATGAAATGGCATCTTGGCACTATGGCTAAGTAAAACACATCTCTGACTAGAGTGCTGAACAGTATTTGTGGTATTCATGAGCTATTCTGCAGATGCTATGGCTCACATTAGCATGTATAACACCGAATCATCCTGTCAAAGAACCCTTTTTCTGTTCAACGGCATAACAAGGCATTGATTGTGATTGTTGGATTATAGAGTCTGTCTAATGAGATTCGTGCAAGATGTTAAAATGACACAAAGGGACATATTCTTCACTAGAATCCAGAAGTGCAACTTTCATAAAATATGTTGTCCCCATGATTTAAGGAAAGGCTATATGTTTAGCACTGACTTTCTGTTTCACCATGCTTTAGTATTCTGGAGTGTCTTACATGGTGTTTCAATTTCACAGTAAACAAACTTTTCAGTTCCACCAAAGAGATATTTATCTCAAAAAGATGTAGAGAAAACGTATTGATTTCCTCCAGGGAAGAGTCTCATTTTGTCATATTGAGTGACATCCTGAAACCTATGTGATTATTTGAGAGTAAGCAACTTCTTTTCGGGTAAAGATGAGATAAACTTAATGAGTATTTTCATCTGCTGTTGCATCGCATTGACTTCAACAGAACAAACACCAAAGCACTACTTGGATATCGTAGAATCATTCTTATACTCTTTATAATATGGAAGTGATATAACAGAGCTGATACTGCAGGAGTTAGTGACTATGTGTAGGGCTATGGCTAGCCTCTCATCCCCTGTTATGCTGTTACCAACTAGTTTTACTTTGGAAAATCTTAGCAATTATTATATGTGCCTAGAAGGCTGATTGAGCATTAGTTCACTGATACAACGTATGTGCAAGCTGTGGTATGGATGTTGAGGTAATGCTTATGCCCTGGTCTTAGTGCTATAGTGCCATGTGTAGTGATGGGGTGATTCTGCACCTGAAACAAGAATGACCTTACTGCATTTGCCTCAGAGACAACTCCAAGGATCACAACATTGTAAAGACAGGTGAGGCCATGGCACTGGGACCCGCCGGTTCTGCAATGTGGCTACCAAGTCCGGTTGCAGCATTATGGGTGAACGACATGATGAAAGGGCTTTAATGCCTTTAGTGCTAACTGATATGCCGTGCAGGCACCTTGCTGTGTGGTAAGTGATTATATGACCATTGCTCAGCCCTGCCACCACAACAGGCCATACATCCAAATGGACAAGAGTGGTTGCTCCCTCCACCCAGTTGCTAGCACTTGCTACCATCTTCCCAGA
This sequence comes from Nestor notabilis, assembly GCF_000696875.1. NCBI lineage: Eukaryota > Metazoa > Chordata > Aves > Psittaciformes > Psittacidae > Nestor > Nestor notabilis. The sequence continues at coordinate 38,659 of NW_009945030.1, read as the reverse complement.
CCAGTGCCCAGGGTTTCTGGACCAAGGCTGTGGCAGAGATGCTCTGCAGCATGACTGGAAAGGGTCGGCAATGCCTTTTCCTGCCACAGGAAGAATTTTCTGACTCTTGGAATATCAACACTTACAAGGAAAATTTATTTTCAGACTCTGAGTGAAGTATAGAATTGTTCTGGCAAAAGTGAAATGGTGAAAAAAATGTCACTTCAGGAACATTAAACTGTTCTCATTGTATTTTTTCTCCAAAATAAGCCACAAGAACCATTTTTCCCTTAACCGGGTCCCCAGGCACATAGGAAGCTAGTCTGTTACCTATTAAATAGGAGAGTCCTTAACCAGTGTTGCTGACCATGAGAGTTCCAATAGGTCAATGCACTGGTCCAGAGATGTGCAAAAATACAGAGAAGGATAAAAAATATACATTTCTTAACAGTCAGTGTGGCAAACGGGAAATGGGAGAGGTGGGGAGATATTCTTGTCACTATAAACAGGCCAATATGTCCCTAAGAGAGGCTCAGAGCTCAGGAATTTGATCTGAGAGCAACTGAAGCCATGCTCGTTTCTGCAAATAGCATATCTGATGCCAAAGAAATTTCTGAAAGAAGTTATAAACTGAGTACATTACCAATTTTCTTGCCCTTGGTGTGCATCTTGAAGGTTGTACTATGATACAATTTGAAGGCGGATATTTCTGCTGAAAGAATGTAGAATTTTCTAAACCATTGGTCACAGACACAAAATGACCTAAAGTGAAAGTGGAATGATGGCTCTGTTGCAATGTAATGCATAAGAAATCAATTTAAAAGGGTATAGAACACTATTTCGAGAAAATTCTAAAATATGTTTGGTTTAATTAGACAAAAATTGGCAAATGGCATTATTTGCATTTAGTGCTGTGGAATGCAGTGGATTAATATACACATGACACATTAATATTTCTGTTTAAATCAGCATAACCTATTCTTAATTTGATTTGCTGATTAAACATACAGCTGTAATAAATTTGGGGATGAGAGGAAATTATCAAGTGCCAGAAATCTGTTTCACAGCATGTTTTACCAAGTGAAAATTTGGGCAGAGCATCTAGAAAATCTGAAATATGACTTCTCTCTATCAACAATAAAGCTTAGCGTTACTTCATTGATTTTAGATTCAGCAACAAATAAGACAAAGTTATGGCTGGATAAACATAACATGGAATGAAGGAAAAGCCCAGCTCTAATTAAAAATAATATAGACCCCAAGATACTATGTTAAGACATGGAACGATAAAGGAATTTAGGTGACTACCTCATGGGAAATCAGGTGGAGAGAGACCTGATTTTTAGGGGCACCTCAGATACTTTTGCAGCTCTATGACTTAGTGATGAATATACTTATATACACTTTGTTGATTTTGCCATTTCATTTTACGATTTCATTTGAATGGATGGTAGGGAGTCCCAAAATTCACTTTATAAGAAACATTACTACAGAAGAGAAATCTGAGAAAGAAATAAGAGTATGCAACATATGCATCACTAAGGAAGTTATACTCTAATTAAAAGAATTAATCCTACGCAAGTTTACATAAGAGAGGAAGAAATCCTGGAAGCTCAGTCTGGTTTGTGCAATGATAATTTTATTGGACTTTATGCTTTTGCCCAGACAACATTAGTGGGCTGTAGAATACAAAACAAAGCTGGAAAAGTGCTGTGCATCTGCCTTGCTTTGTTCTGAGGAAGTGACAAATATGGTTCCCACCAGACCAATCTAAGTGGTTTAAAGATATGAAATCCTGGAACTGTATAAATACGCATGAAGTGTTAAAATAAAATGTTTAAATCCAAATAACAGGACCTTTCCATAATCTACTAGTATTCCACTACATAAACAGATTCCCCCAGAGGATTGGAGAGCATAAAGGGAACAAGTCTCCCTTGAAGGAAGGCTTTTGCAGAAAGCTGGCATTTGTGTTAAAATTGCTCTTTAATTCAGACTGCACTAATCTGACAAGCCTCACACCACTGTGTAAGACACAGCAACTGCTTATCAAGCAGGGAAAATGTCAAAAAACAACATGATTTGTCTGCCAGGAATACAGGAAAGGCACTCAACACTACAATGGGCTTGACCTAAGGCCCTTTAAATTTAACAAGAGAATTTTGTAAGTCTTGAGCAACTACACCTTCAGGAAATCATGGGAAGGAACAAGCCATTTCATCAGCCTCTCCTGACTATGCTGGTGCTTTGATGGTGTTCTGCTTATTGTTTTCTCTCTAACCTCCATCTGTTGCTGGTAGTAGCCAAATGCTGATATTTTCATTTGCTTTTCTGATTGAACAAAAAGAAAGGTTTTACAACCCCATATCTTTCTCTTACAACAGGACCAGCAGCAGCGTCAAGGATTCTCTGTAAGTGCTAGGCAAAACCCTGCATCCACACACCACAGCAGCCAAAATGGGCCATCTGAAGCCATTGCACATGGATGTGCTCCAAAGATGAAACTTTGGGCAAAAGGGCTTTGGGAAGGGAAAGATTTGTGGGTTTTCCTCTGCATGGCGGAGTTCTTTTAAAAAAGGAAGGACTCAGGACATTGATTAGGGATGTGGGGCTCTTCCTCTGGGAAGATACCCATGCATTGAGATGGAATACAGCAGCATATTTTCCTCTTTAGTTAAATAACAGGCTCTGGACTGCATCCCTGAGGTGGTGGGAACTAGTGTTGCTGACAGAGAGAAAATCCAAAGAAATGCCAAATGTGCAGGTCTGGCCATGTTATTGTCTGGGCTACATTTGGGAAAAAAGATATATCTGGATGAGGTACAGCTACTGGCATTTTCTAAGCATCCAGGGATTTTGGATCTAATATCTTGCAAACCCTCAGCAGCAGGCCTGGTTCCCCCAGCTGCCCTTGAAAACCCCAGCCACTGGAGAGAGATGTTATTTTTGGAGAAGGAAGGAAATATTCTACCTTCTCTGTAAATATTATAGCTTTGAAAACAATACAGTGAAGCTTTTCAGGTGGTCCAGCCTTGTCAGCTATAGTGGCTGGATTGAGGTGGGGGATCTACAGTTTGAGGCCCCCGCAATGTTTTGTGTTGATGTAACAGTGTTGGGCCATGCGAATGTGTATGGAGAAGAAATGCCTGCAGTCTCACTTTTCCCTAGGTACATATAGTACATAAATATTTCAGCTGTTAAGTGCTTCATCTAGCAGTATTGCCTGTATTTCCTTTGTGAAATGTGGTAGGCCAGAGGGGTTTGTCCCATGAAGTACCAAATGAACCTGCTTCTCTAAGGGATCTTTCACACATATTACTTGGATTTATTTTTTGAGTATTATAATTATTTATTTTACGAGCCAAATTTATCTTGCTAGCCTGAGGCTAGAGTCAAGGTCAAGGACTGAACCTAGACATTTTAGCAACATTTTATCTTATAAACTTAAGGGTAAGTTTGATGATTTTTTGTGTTAAAAAATGCAATGAAGAGAAAGGGTAACTTTTTTGCCTCTTCTTCTCATAGATATTTATACTGAGATTCACCAAAGGCAGTAAAGCCTCAAAAGCCCATACAACAGCTTATTCTACTCTGTTCCAAGAATATGTCATGTGGTTACATACTGAACAGGGCTGCATGTAATAGAGCAGACTTAGCTGAGATGACTGGAGAAAATGTTATCATTAGCTTTGTAGGCAAACAACATTAGGAGACAGAAAATACTTGTGGCAGCCAGTATGATTAAATCACTACTTGCTAGTCATGATCGTGTTGCATGTTGCGTCCAAAAATATCAAAGCAGTGATTGAAGGTAGGATAACAAAGAAAGAGCTTTGAGGGGGGAGAAAGTATCAGACTTATCCTCTCTATTATTTTCCAGGCTAAGAAAGAAAAAGTTTGATTAAAGGAAATGATATCATGGGACTTTTCTAAGCAACATTCAACATACAGAATAGAAAGTTCAGCAGTAGAAATGAGTCAATATTGAGATATTGGGAGGAAGTCTAGCATTTTCAAGAAGTTCCTCATGATTTCCATACTAATTAACTGACAGAAGATGATCCCCTTTCCTGGCAACTTACAGTAATTTAACAACAATCTCTGTGGGCAACAAGGTACCAGGCACTGACTTTTAACGTGCCACTGTAGGTCCAGAATCAGTTTCATGGTGCAGTTGGCTTTGCCACCCAACATCTGGGCTGCATCTGGCTGTTATCTGATAAAACCCGTGTAATGCTCGCTGTGCAGCAGTGCCTGGATTGACCCACTCACAAACTCTGAGTATCTGCAAGAATCTCCATTTTGTGATGCAGATACACTTTGAGTTGTATATAAACTGGGATATGAAAGAGGCCAAGTGGCACTGGCTTGCTTATATCCACAGTGCTTAGCGTTTGTCTCCTCTAGAACAGATTTTTCCTGAAGAGGCTGCATTGAAACAGTTCAAAACAGAGCAGACTAACAAACAAGTTATTGGGCACCCAGGACTCTGATGTCTAAATTCACTTCTATGCCCTCTGTCATTTAATATTATAGTCCTGACTATGCAGTACAAAGTAATTCAGTAAGATTATTCCATTCCACTTTAAATTCTTTTTACCACCATGCAATGAAACGAACTGTGATGGAGCAAATGTAATAGACGCCAGAGATATAATAGGTGTTGTAGCCTATTGCAAAAGGAGATGGTTTCCTTAGCAGTAAGAATGATACCAGAAGAGTATCTTTTCTCTTGCCTTCTTTTCATCAAATTCTTGTTTTTACTGGCTTGTGTGAGGAATCAAATATCTACTGCCTAGCTTCAACTGACATGAATAGATGCAAAGTGAATAGATTTCATTCTGATCAGCCATTAGTAAATTTTATGAGTTCTGTTTATACTTAGAAATATTGATGATTTTAATGTTAGTGTGCATTTCCTGATTGCTATGGGAAAACATTTGCATTATGTAACTGACATGGCATTGGCAAACTGTCTACACTGATTTTGTTTCTTATACTATTAGGTCACATGAATGCATTTAATGCTTAAAACAAATTCTCAGATTTCATACTTGTGGGAATTGGGTAAGAAAGGATTCATACTGTCTCCCTATCCTAATAGTTATTGGAAAACCAATACCTTTCAGGTACAGTACTACAGGTACTGCATTCTTATGTGAAAGCATTTTAAGAAAAATCATGCAGGGTTTCTAAACACCTGATTTTCATTTGCACTGATACCCAAACACTGTTCTGGCAACATGAAAGAACTTTAAACCATACATATTGTATTCTTAAGATATAAGAAAAACTTGCTTGTTATTCCCAAACACAAACAAAGTATGGTTTTCATAGACATGTAGTATAAATCTGTGATACGGATTTTCTAAAAATAAAAGAAATTCTGTGTTAAAACAAGTACATACAAATGTAAACACTCTGTATTGCTCTCCTTGAAAGAAGTAAACAAAATCAATCCTCTCCTTCATGTCCTTTGCCTATAACTCATTTGATTTATTTATGAACCTTAGAGCACTGTGTTGCAGGATATACAGTGCTGGTTTGGTTTAATAATGATCGTAAAACATTCTGAGCAAAGCTAAGGTGTGCACATTGCTACTGTGTTGAAAACATATGTGAAAATAACACATTCTGGAAGAATCTGTATCTTGTGGGGTGAAGAGGGTAAGGGACTAAAGAAAATGTAGGTAACAGCAGAGGCTGCACAAAGCAGAAGGAAAGTCACTCTGAATCATGTGATGAGTGGTCTGCAGTGTTGATGGTCAGGAAGAATATCTTGCTTCCACACTGAACAAATGCAATGTCAGTCGGATGCACTGAAAGCATAGTGCATGATTGAAGCATGGCTTAAGAATATGTGCAATGCTGACCAATGTTTGAACACCTGCAGTAAATGCACATTTCAGTATGAACCCAAAGTCCCCATAGCTCAATAAGCATTTGAAACCCTGATTCCAGTTTTCCTGAAATGCTTAATAGGGTCAAAAATATATCCAGTATTTAGGAGCTTTACATTATTATGTCCTCATTACTGCCATAACATGGCTGTGCGTGGCAGAAAGACAGTGCTTTAATGGCTTGTTGGGCAATGGATTGGATGGCAAACATGTAAAGTGCATTGGCTGCCAAGCCTTTGAGACACTTGGGGAAGAGTTCTGCTTTTGTGGTATGAAGTATAGATGAGTTTAATTTGAAAAGAAAACTTTCCCATGAAAATTTGAGCCACAAAAATCCTGAGGGAAATGATCAGATGAATATTATCTCCATCAATTTCCTCTTTCCTGTGTGCTCAGTCTTGCAAATCAGCTTGGAGCAGACTACAAAACGTGATAAATTCACATGAAGTCATTAGTCTCAGAGCCTCTCAGAAAAGCTTGATACAGGACTCCAGGCTGCTGATATTACTGTGTTGCTCTTGAAAGGCTGAAGCTGACAACAGCTCCAGCATGTTTCAGGGGTTGCAAACGTCTCTGACAGTCCATTGAGATCACTGAAGTGTTTCCAATACAGTCCTTTTGCCAGAAGTCTTTAGCTAATAGTTTCTCTTTGCTGAAGATGGACTTCGGCTAAGACTTCTCTGGCACGCCATGTAAAAATCATAGCCCTTGACCCTTCCGAAGTTATTTCACCTTCTTTTTGCAGGCTCCTATTCCATGCGTTGAAGGCAGCTGTCATTGCCTTCATTAATCAGAGAGATTTCCAAGGTTGTGTCCACATGTGGATATATACATCCTTCACTGTTGGGGGGAAAAAATGTTTAATGGTTTCATTAGACAGGAGAGCAAAGCATTCTACAGCTCTTTGCTCTCCATAGAACATAATTTTCTATTTAGCCATCTAAAAATTACATTGTAAACTCCATATTTGATCTCTGATGGTGAGTGTCCTGATGCAAGAGGTAGTACAAGCTGTGTATATGCTCTTAGGAATGCTTTTCCTCTGTTCATTTATGATGTCTTTTTGTTTCCTTTTTATCCCTAGTGCTCCCATGCTGTCAGTTATATTGTTGATAGTTGTTGGTACTGTGATACATACTTTGCTACGAGTCCATTAAATATTAATAAAAGAATCTTTTTTTTTTCTGAAAAACACAGTTCTATAGCTACTGATTTTTGATGTTCTAAGTCATATAACACCAGTTTTCAGTGTTTTCTTCTTTTCCCCCTGCCACTTTATTTTACTTTCTTCTTTTTTCCCCCCACAGGAAAGCTCCTCACGCAACTCCATGGATCTTAACATGTCCTCCTTCTCCAGACTGCCAGCCACCTGCTTCATAGCTATTTCTGAGAGGTAACTACCTCTTTCTATCACCTCTCTGGCTTTATTGAAGGTCTCACTAACTTTAAGAGTTATTCTCCTACCTCCAGCTCCAAATTTGAGTGTCCTGTCCTAGACAGTGAGAAAGGAGGCCACCAGCCTACCATGGAGGATAGTGGCTTAGTGGAAGTGCTATGTCTCCACTGATCGGTGGTGAACGCAGTAGCCTGTGGGGTAACTACACACAAAGCATGGCGCCAGGGCATGCCTTCAAAAACCTAGCAGCTTTCAAAGATTATAGGCACTGTGGAGGCTGTTCTGGTGACTGAGAAAGAATGGCAGTGGTGAAATGTCAAAACACGCCTGTGGTTGTGCATAAAATTCCCTTTATGCTGTCTCAGGCAGTTCACAGCATCATGGGAGTGTGCTCAAAGGGAGTGTTAGGCATTACTTGCAGTGGTGATAGTGCCTAGATTGGGTAGTGGCATTTCCAGGCTTCCAGATGAAACCTTAACTATCACAGCTGGTAGCATTTCTAGCATCAGTTGCTAAAACTACTGTGACAAACTGCTTTTCCCTTCTCCTTTCTGCACTGGATAAATTGAATTCCCTTCAGCTTGCTACATGCTGAATATTCAAGACCAGACTTCAAAAGCTGTGTTTCTGTCTGAGCAGCACAGACGTTAAGAATCTCCTGGCTAATATATGAAGTAGCTTCACCTTTCTGTCCTTGGCCATGATTTCCCTGCCTCCAAATGCTGCAGCTGTGAGATACCACATAGCTACCTGTAGTTTTTCACCCTTGAAGTAGCTATACGTCAATGATAGAGGTTGTATATCCTTAAAATACATTTTTTCAGTCTTTGGTGTGTGAAGACCTATAGATATGCATTATTCAAAAAAGAAAAAGCTCTTCCAAGACCTGGTTAGCTTTAGCTAGCTTCTTCTCTAGCCCTTATGGAAAGCAGAGGGAGCTCACACCATAACCATGACTCAAAGCAAGCATTCTCGGTAATGTTGTCTGATGCATGGCATTTTGAAGGCAAAACTAGAACAAAACTGACTAGCACAAAGTCACATAGCATTCCTTTTGCACAGCTTCTGCAGTTCCTCTGTTGCCAATGTCCTCAATATTTTTTCCATTGTCTAAATATTTGTTTTTTGTATAAACTCTACTTTCACCACTTTGGCTGTATTTAAATCCACTGAATGTAGATACTGCTGCAGTGAAGGCAAAGGGAACATATTTTGATATCATGTGAAGAAGTTCAGCTTCAGGCCACACCAGTCATTTGCTGAGTGTGATCTGTAATATTGCCTGTGGTGTTATTCCTGACCAGCAGAAGGACTCCATCAGGTTGTGATGCTATTACAAGCTCCTTTTTACCTTCACTGTGATCTCAGAGGGACAGTCTTTTATATTCTCTCTCAAACTTCAGGAAATAATTTATCCTTGCAGAGCTTGTCCTGCTCTTTGCAAGGGAGGGGATCATATAATTAAAAGTCTGGCTAGAAGCGGTTCTGAGGAAAGATACATCCTTCCAGAATGAGATTTTTTTTTTAAAGTATAAAGAATATGTTTTGTCTTCCTCTCTTTTTAAAAGCAATTATCCTGGTGATTAACTAATATGATCTAGGAGCACATGGAAACTTCTATCTGAAGTCTCCTATTCCAAACTGAGGTAAGTATTCTAATGAAGCACCAAGAAGCTTAATTTGGACAGATAAAGCTGAGCAGGTCCAAGAAGATGCCTTATAGGGTAAAAGCAATTTGGGGGAAGGAAACAGACACTGAAAACAAAAAGAAACTTCCTTTTGAGTGACTTTCACAGTGTAGAAAACAATGCATGTGAAGTGCTGAGTGGGATTAGAACAGTCCTCAGATCCAGGAACTAGAAGTTCAGAGCTATATGTCACTGTAAGCACCAAGCATTTATCTATCAGTACAGCACAGCTAGCTGTCTGTATGTGAGCTGGGTACTGTATGAACAGCTGGGCATTCTGGAAGTGCCTGTGATTAATTCTTCCCACAATGTGAGAACATCATTTTGACAATGGAATCTAGAAACTGAACCGTAAAATGTATGCTGAACTGCAGAAATGCGCTTTTCCCAAATCATATAAATTGCAAATGGGCATGAAGGAGAGCTGATTTTCTACATGGCTGAATATCCAGTTTCAGGAAACTAAAGATGAGTCTTTGCTGGGTAACAGGATCCTGACAGAAGCTACTAGTTCGTGAACACTGCAATGAACCTTATGGTTCATCTGGCCTTGTTGTCTATGAATCACAATGCTACAATCAGCTAGGCTGTTTTCTTTTGGTTTTGGTTTTTTGTTTTTCTTAAAACTCATGGCAACTATGATGCATCAAATTACTTTTATGTCTTACACAGTTTCCTAATCAAAGAGTGAAAATCTTCTCTACCAGGGGTTTGCACAGAGATGAAACATGCCAACAAAGCAGATAAGGAGATGCTTTCATTGAAGTCCCAAGGCTGCAGAAGGATGATCTCTCTCTACTTAAGTCACACTGCAATGAAATAGGGGTTCTTTGTATAAATACTGAAGTTTAAACTAAAGGCTGCTTTCACCCCCAGAGCAGTCTAAGTGCAAAACTAACTCAGCTCCATTCACTGTGGCCTGGGGTTGCTTAAGAGTTATTACACTGCTGAATTAAAGTTGCCTGGACCCATTCCATGGCAGTGGTCACAGCTGGAACGAAAAATCCCATGTGATACTCTATTACCTGATAAAACAGGTGAGTTTCCTGTTGGGAATGGTTCTTGGCTTGTCCTATCTCCCAGACTGTGCCTGGGAACTGTGAGAGAAAGTGCAAATCAGACAATGCCAAAAACATGTCAGACAACCTTCTAATGTTTAAAAGAGTATAGATGATTTCAGTTCCTGTGCCTGGGAACACTCCTCAGTGTCATTTCACTTACTAAAAGTCTATGTATGAGTTTATTTTTTATGACCTATAAATGTATCTTTCTAAGAGAGGCCGGGGTTGCATACAACATCTACAGTGAAATTTGGAACAGCTTTTTCATGCCTGGGTGACTATTTAAATGGTTTACTACTGTAGCCTAGCTCTGAGGCTAAAGTTTTCTGGAAGTGCAAACAGATGTAGGGGCTTTTGTTAGCAAAGAAACTATCACATTTTACTAATGCCATTCAGTTTCTGAAGGGAAGTTTATAGTGCTCGCTATTAGATGGGTAGACATACATACTGGGATAGCTTTCTCTTTGTCCTAACAAAGCTCATCTGTGGAGCAGTTTCAGCTGATTGTGTTTATTTTTTCCATGCTGCCTTGGCTTCCATTATGTGTAAAATAGCCTGGATGAAGATCTGCTTTAGAAAAGAAATAAGATTAAATACAATTAAGAACTAACCTAACTTTTCCTGGTAGTAGATACAGGGAAACAGGTAAACCTTGAGAAAAGCTAAAGGTGAGCTGCTGTGAATCCTCAAACAAAATAGACGCTTCATCCATTAGATTCACAGCTTTCCTACAGGAATGTACATATGTTAAAGTAGTCTCAGGAGGGTTGTGATGTTATTCCTTGCCAGCAGTAACATCATGCTGTGAATTACAAGTAAAAACATAATTAAAATGGAATATGAAACTATGTGGTTCAGATAGGGCTATTGTGCATATAATATCAAGCTTCCTCTGGGCATACCTAGAAAATACCATGAAAGATAAAACTAAAAAAAGGCATACATTTATATCTAGGATATATTTAAGTGGATCACCCATGTGTGTATATAAATATATTTTAATTGTGTTTTTCTGTGCAGAAACTTAAGGCAGTTAAGCATGTCCTTAGCTGTGTGAAGTTACAGTGTACTCATTCTCCATCAGCTTCAACGATGCACACAAAAAAATGCACTGTTTGTCTTTAAGTCACTACTGGGGGCATTAAACTATGTCAGTACTTTGCAAAGACAGGTTGAAGTTACCTTTGTTATTTTTCAGGATGTGACATGGAAACGAAAAAAGTTTCTATATGCAACATGTGTTGATGTCTGTATCCTGACCTTTCTCAAATCCTTGCCAAAATTATCAGTAGTTTCAGGGAATCATTTGGAAACAGTTAAAAGAACACAACTAAAACGATTAAATCTGGTTTGATTCACCTCAGTTAGTATCCACCACCGTATCTTATGGTAGAACTCAATAGTGAAGATTAGAACTGTTCATTTTAATTAAAATAAATAGATCCATGTAGCTAGAAGAAGTGTATCTTTCATCATTCTGAATACCTGCCACTTCTGCTACACTAGGTTTATAACTGCAGTGATAAAAAGGCCAAATAACATTAGGTGATCATCCCTTTTAAAAAATTTGGTTTGGGGAATCTGTATTGAAATCACACCAATATGGATCAATGTGGATGGCCCAAGTGCTTCAAGTCCAACATACAGTCAAGTTCCAGTCTGGTAACCAAATAATCACTTTAACATGGTGCACATAGACACCTTGCCCATTTTACTCTGAGGACAGACAAAAGAGTGGTCCACAAACTCCTAAGGTCTGTGGCAAACTTCTAAAGTATGCTTGCAAGGACTATAAGGAGAGAAAGTCTTCTGTTGTATGGCTTAAATTCAACATGTGACAGCCTGCTAGCTGAAAACCCATGAGCTAGTATTTCTGAGTAGTAAGTGGGAATTCTCTGTTCCCTCCACATATCCTTGTGTCCAACAAGGGGCAACTATTGCAGTAGTAGAATTTGTGATAACTATGCATATAGGTACATGTAATACAATAGTAGCTTTGGCCATAGAGAGCCAACAGGCAAGGTCCAAATATTTAAGTGAAATAAGTTTCATTGGTAAATTGTGAGCATGTGTGTAATTTCAGGCAGGATTGATGCCAAAGTTAGGAAAAAGGCATGATTTCAGTGATCTCACTGTGGCTGTATATAGTGTAATGACAAAAGCAATTTAGCACGGAACTTAAGGTTTTTTATTGACTGGATAGATCATGTTGTACTGTTCCCATGTGGTCCTGTAAGCATATCATCAGCCAGCTACCTCGCTAGCAGCAAGTGAAACTCAGACGGATTTAAAGAGCTATATTTAAAGCACATTCAAAACCAGGTACAACATAGGATTTTTTGTTATCCCCAGGCTTCTGACAAAGCCTGTGACCAACTGTAAAAGTTAATTGTATGTTATGTTGTAACTGGCTGGGGCTGGAAGAGAACTTTTAACCTATGGTATATTTTTGTCCCTTGGCAACAACACGGAAGGAGGGAAGGTTGAATTTCATTTCCCCCAGTTTGATATATCACTAGAATGGCAATGTGTTGGGACATGTTTTTATGTTGCAGTGAGTTGTAGATGTGCTCTTAAACATTTTGTCTTTTTGCTTCCGTAATGTGAGATACAGATTCTCAAGAGTTCATTTTCATACATGTTTTGCTCAGGTAAATCTTGCTTGCCTAGTTTGCCATTGCAGTAAACACTGAAGGAAAATTTCTGTATTCTTTTATATCCTTAAAAAGGTTTTGTTTTTCTTATTTAAGACATCACTCTCCATTTCTTCTGCTTGGTTGATTTCACTTTCAATTCCAGGTAATTTGCCTTTTCATGTCTTATCATCTCTTTATTGATACTACTGTGAGACTCACCTACTCCGGTTAGATGACTGGTGGTATTTAGATTCTAAACCATCCTACTTGGGTTTTATTGGTTAAGCTATTTGAAATCACAGTGGACATTTTGAGTGGTCTGCTCCCCCAGCAATTATTACAATAAAATTATTTATTACAAGCTGATGATTTAAAGGCTCCCTTTGCCTGGCCTTCTGTGTAGTCCCTGCTGCTGCTTCCTGGAGCCTACTCAATCACATCAAAACCAGAAGAGCAGTTAACTCCTTTTTGTGGAGTTTATATTAAGAATGTGCTTTGGCATTCCATATCTCATGGTGGGATATAGGTTTGTTTCTCCATTCCTGCAAACCCATAGATTGGCATGTCTTGCAAAAATGGGTGGGAATGAGCCGATTAGGTGGAATGGGGACATTGCAGGTATTAATTTCCTTGTGTTTCAGAGGCAGCGTTCATCAAACAGTCACTCTGTCATCAAACAGCAGAAAGACATAATCTTCTTTCCCCACTTCCCAACATCCCAATAGATCAAATTTTCATGAATGCAATTTAAATGTTTATGAAAAGTAATTACAATAGTGCGATTTGAAAGTTACAAGCTAATTGAATTAAATGATGATAAGTGAAGAATTTTAAGGTATTTCACTGCGAGGGTCTCCACTGTAAATCAGTTTTAACCTGCCCCCTATAGATTGTTAAATGTCAGCTAAGGGGCTTTACAAAGAGTATTTTCGAAGTATGGCAGAATAAAATCAGGTCCCCCCAAACCCACAGTCACCTGATTTATTATAAAGTAGAATCATAGAATTATTTAGGTTGAAAAAGACTTTTAAGATCATCAAGTCCAACTATTAACCTAAAACTGTCAAGTCCACCACTAAACCATGTCTGTAAGTGCCACATCTACATGTCTTTTAAATACCTCCAGGGATGGGGACTCCACCACTTCCCTGGGCAGCCTGTTTCAATGCTTGACAGGCCTTCTGGTGAAGAAAATTCTCCTTTCAGGTAGTTGTAGAAAGTGATAACTTCCCCTCCTGAGCCTCCTGTTCTCCAGACTAAACAACGCTGGTTCCCTCAGCTGTTCCTCATGAGATTTGTGCTCCAGGCCCTTCACCAGCTTCATTGCCCTTCTTGGACACTTCTTTTAAGTCTTAAAAAAACCCAACAATCTTTCTGGTTGCATTTCAAACCTAAAGTGTATAGTCATCAGTTTAATCTGAAGTGAATCGTATTAGACTGACTTGGGTTTGTTTGTCTGACTTTGTCTCTATCTATCCCCTTGGACACAAGAGAACTTTATGGGGCACTTACAAATTTGGTTTTGGTGGGACAAATCTAAAGCTCTTCAAGCACAGCCTGCATTTGAACAGATAAGTATGCAAACATGATGGCTGGAAATCCTGTGTGGAAACACCTGACGTGTAAAAGTGCCTGCAGCCTTTCAGCAGGTGGCACTGGCACTGCATTTGTCCCATACTGAAGTACTCCCAAGAAGCATGGATCCCTCTGGCTATGAGAGCTGCTTGTTAAGCAAATGGCCTGCTGCTGATAAAGGGATGCTCCATGGCTGAAGGCCCCTAGATTGGGAAAGTAATTCATTTTCAGTTGCAGATGAGGTTAACAAAAATCAGGGCTAGTAAGGGTGATAAACTACTCATTAAAAAGTTGCACTGATAGTCTGATCCTAATAAACTTTAGCAATTCTCATTCACTGTGATGCTGCTACTTTCCTGTAGGAGGCTGATAAAATGACAACACTATTCCTGGGGAAATGATCCTCTTACAGTAATTCAAATGCAGCACTTCACCACAGACACCTCTTAGTGTTTTCATACAAGAAATATTATTTGATTGTGTATTTCCTGTGACTGATTTCACTTCTGCCAATTGGCAGGCCTTCATTCTTCTCCGAGCACATCCTCAGCTTCATCCTGACTTGTATGCTACTGATGATATTTTCCCTTTCTCTGACTTTTATTTTTTCTTCCTGTTCTAAAGATCATTGCAGTTGATAATTTCCCAGATTCCCTCCCTCTTTGGGCCTGAGCCTTCTTGTCCATCATCTTCAGCTGTCACTCTGTCCCTTCCTAGCATGTTCAGTGCATGTTCTGCCTCCTTCACACCTGCTCTGTGGAAGTCAGCTTCTTCAGCATTGGTGAAGATACATTCAAAGGGGCATTATCTCCACTGGATAGAGACAGCACTCTACAGAGCTGCCTATCCTTGATTCCACCTGGAAGCTTTGACCAATATAGGACATGCTCAAATGCTTGGAGATACAGCAAGCTTGTGCAAAACCATGTCTGCAATGGCCGTGGACATAACCTTGATCTGGATCTAACCTGCACATCTAGTTGCCTCAGCATCTTAGTTATAAAGTAGAAATCTAACACTTATAAGGTAGGTTGGGGTGAATTTGTTTGAAATTGTGAGCTGGCATAAAACGTTAAGTAATTTATATGGTCATGGAGAATTTAATCTCTAAGGTAGCTTTAGAAACAACTTTGAGCTAAGAGAAAAACTGAAATAAAGAAGCATATTGGGGGGTTCTGCTGCTTACAGCCTGTGAAATGTATTATCAAGTGCCATCAAAAAATCACTAAATTGTTTCATATAATGGCAATATGACTATAGTTAGCACCCACAGGATAAACTACAAAGTGGTATTAAAAATTGAAATGTCAAGGAAAAAGAAATCCAGCTTATTTCCTAATGAGGTCTTCCAAACAGAACCCTGCATAACCTTTACTCAGTAGGTACCTAATCTGCAAAAGTACTTGTGCATTCAGTGCCCACAGTACTATATAAATATTATATATGAGCAAATGATATAGTATGCACCATAGAAAAATACATTTCTTTACATATATTTCCCATTACTAGATCTTTCCACAACATTTCAAGTTTCAGAATAAAAAGTCAAATGATACAAAATAAATTTGTCATTAACTATTCTGAAAGATCTCTCTCTTCAGTTGCACCTTCAGAGTGGGTTTCTCAGAAATTCTATAAGCGGAATGACTTTTATTTTAGTGCTCTGCTTCCTGTTTTAAATGAGGGAAGAAGAGGAGTCACCATAACAACTGTTCTACCACCAAGAAAAACAGCATTTTCTTAAAGGGATGCATCCATTGCGCAAAATAGCTGTATTTCTGGGGCTTACTGTCAAAGACTGACAGCAATTACATCAGTGTGGCCACAACAAAAGCAAATGAAGAAACATGCCAATAGTGTGTCCCAGCACTCCCAGGGCCACAATTCTTCCTTTTTATTTTCCTCACATTATATAGAATCACAGAATGGTTTGGGCTGGAAAGGACCTTAAAGATCACCTGTTTCCAACCCCGCTGCCATGGGCAGGGAGACCTTCCACTAGACCATGTTGCTCAAAGCCCCATCCAACCTGGCCTTGAACACTGCTGGGGATGAGGAAGCCACAAGTTCTCTAGGCAGCCTGTTCCAGTAGCTCACCAGGCTCACAGTGAAGAACTTCTTCCTTATATCTAACCTAAATTACCCCTGTTTAAGTTTGAACTCATTGCTCCTTGCCCTGTCACTACTGTCCCTGATGAAGAGTCACTCTCCGGCATCCTTATAAGCCCACTTCAGATATTGGCACTTAACTGGGCATATTCATATGCACTTAACCAGGTACATTCAGCAATATTTCTACGTAACACCACATAGTTGTAATGCTTCTTTTTTTCCTAGTGCAATACCTAAGGAAAATATTACATGGCACTGATGAAGTTTAGCAGAAAGAAAGATTCATTTCTTTGTTTTAGGTGTACCTGGATTTTTTGGGCTATTTGCCTACACAGAAGAGCTGTACTACCGACCCAGGCATTTTAGGCAGGTGAGTAGTCTTAGAGGATGAAAAGGCCTGGAGCTTTGATGTAATGTTAATGTTTAATTAATATTTAATACTGAGCTTTCTTTGTTAAGGTCTACACAGACACCTCATTATCAACACCGGTTCCTTCTTCATGTTATAAGGAAAAGAACATTTGATATAAATAAGAAAGCAATCATATCACAGTTGGAGTATTCCCTAGTTTATACCTAAGTTTAAATGTAGCTGGATAGAATAATTACAACACAGCAGTGTTGGTAAACAAAACTAATTTACATATAATGTCTTACTCCATACATCCAGAGAGCTGTCTTAATCCCCTGTGGTATTTTCAGTCACAAGATTATGCATGTAATAACAATAAACCTTTTTATCCCTCAAGTCTTCCATTTAGCCTCCTGAGGCAGATAATATCTCATAGCGTGTCGGCATGACAAGGAAAATGCTCTAATCAAACACTCCTGTGGGCCATTATAGAACATAATAACAGGGGCTTTTGATGGCTTTATCAGACGTCCATCAAAAGGTTCCCTTTTAAAAGAGGAACAAATTATTTCAGTTTTATGCAAAGTTCTGGGGTATACATATGTTAAGAAAGCTAGAAACTGGGAGGCAAAATGGAGGCACAAAACTATTATGTCTCCAGTGACACATAATAATGTGTTTGTAATATATGCTGTTTAAATTGAAATGCCCTCATCACTGATTACCAGGGGTTTCAGCATGATTTCCAGGGTCTGAGCTGGGAGCTGGTAGTGTACAACATCTGCAAATTGTATTGTAACAAGTTTAAAAGCTGCCCAGAGCTGCAACCACTTCAGGAGGTCACTTTGTCAGGACTTGCAGTTAAAAAACAAAGACTACGTGGAAGAAGCTGATGTGCCAGTTCTCTCCAAGGAAAGCCGAAGAGAGCACACAGAGCAGTGTGGGCTGCTTTTGAGCCATCCTATAGAAGACATAGCTGTGTAGGGTGTTAGATTGTCCAGCTGAGCTGTCTCTAGATGGAGAGATGGTCTGGTGAGTTCCTGTGGTCACTGAAAATTTGTCATGGACAGAAGTGTGTGCAAATGTATGCTCATCATTCACATGTGTACACCTTCTATATGCTCTAATTTTGCTTACAAATGGAAAAAGCAGAATGCAGAGTATGCTGTGCACACTGCAGTTATATGGAAGAGCACAAATAATTTTGCAAAGCAGTGAAACTATGTCAGGTTGAAGCATGAGCTATGGAAGAGCATGTCCTTACTATTGTAAAGGAGTTCTCAAAATGTGTGTATCATCTGTTCAGTTTCTCTACTGTTCCTCAGACAGCTTCTCTATGTTTTCCTATACAGGAAAACACTGCAATATTTCTTTAACCCTGTTATATATTTTAGAAAGATCAAAACACTTCTGGGTTTTTTTGTATCTGTTTTCTCACGGAGTAGTTGAGGTTGGATGGGACCTCTGGAGATTGTCTAGTCCAGACCCTCTGCTCAAAGCACAATCAGTTGGAGCAGATGCCCAAAGTGGTATTGAGTTGGGGTTTGGATATTTCCAAGGATGACGGCTTCACAGCCTCTCCCTGGAAGAGGTTGGCTATATACATGCAATTCATTACAGCTTGTCTTCCTGCACAGAAAAGTAGGTTTTCCTATGTGTAACACTCCAAAGTGCTGAATTTATTTATTTACTTTTTTTTAAATACACACATGAAAATATTACAGGCAACCATTGCTTCCAGTTCAACAGTACATGGTTGGTTTAAGAAGAATTGGAAACCCAGAGACACTGAGTAGTGGTAGCCTTATTACAGTCCAGACCACTAGAAAGTTTGCTAGCCAAATTCCCAGAGTGCAACCACTAAGCAAGTGTGTCTGTGAAGAAAGTAAGGAGCAATACTGGGGAACTCTGGCATGTGTTAAAATACATCACACTGGCCTGAGAGTTCAGCTTCAACATACATCAGAGGAGACCAGATTGGTGCTGCAGAAGGGGTGCACCTGCTTTGAAATCTTACAGGCAAGGTGCAAATGGCACTTCATTTGTATGTTACAAGCTTAACATGCAGATGGTTTTAATAAATCCCTTAAAGGCAGCATGGATAACTTTTATGAAATTCATTTAATAGAAGTTCTTATAAATAATTTCCACACATTATACAGTATCTACACTTACTGTATGCCATCTGAGCAGATACCAGAATTCTGGGACTGAGCCAACCAGCCGGTGCAGCTGTGGAGGCGATGACAAGGTTAGTGTTGCAGCAAAGATGCCAGCCACTACATTTAGTTAGCACCCACAGAAGGTGGATTGATTCAGTTAGGCAACCATCTTCTAATAATTTATCCACCTTTTCCTCTGAGCCGAGATGCAGCCATGATAATGCAGGAAAGAAGAGTGATGGCTTCGACAAGTACAAATGCAATCTCGAATAGCTTAATTATATAGGGAAGGTGTTATTCATTCCAGTCACATGAGGCAATATTCACACTGTAATGAAAACAGTAATAGTAAGTCACTGTATTCAACAGGACAAGTTAGTCAAGAAAATATTCTATATCACGTTCTGACACTTTTGGAAACATAAATTGGTTATGATTAACTCTAGAAGCACTGCCTTGTCTTTTGTGAAACAGATGAGTGGATTTAGAAATTCATCCAGCAAAAAAGCAGCCAAGGGCTTTGCTACTGCCAACAAGTACTCCACAAGTTCCTCCGCATCACTCTTACACTTGACCTCACCCCTGACCTGCAGCGATGTCTCATGCTCCCTCTCCTTCCCTGGTTTTTTGGTTTTGCTTTTTCTCTTTACTTGCTGGATACTCTCTAGGTTTCTTAGAATTTGTTTGTTTGTTCCTGGAATATTAACGAGTGCTGTCCAAGGATGACATTAAAACCAGCAAACTGATTCTGGTCGTGGTAGGAAGCAGCGGTGTGTCTCCTGGCACAGCAGGCAGGAGCGGGCTTACAGAGGCAAACCGTGACAAGACCTGCTCTATGCCTCAGCCTGCAGCTCGGCACTGTGGACAGGATAAGTCCTAGTGGGAACTAGTAGGGACTCCTGAACCAAACAATGCCTCAAAGAAGCCATAAGCGCAGGGAACTGACTAATTAGCTTTTCACTTCATATTTCTTATCATTAAGTGTGAGCGGCTAATAATACAACCAAAACAGAGAAACCACACTCTGACTTCTTCTAACAGAACATGAAGAAGAACCCCTCCGTTTGGCTGACCGTCACATATTTCTCTCTTAAAATCGAGCAGCATTTCTAAATCCTGTACCAGGTTTAACCACACCCAGTGCTGCTTTGGAAGGATCCTTTAGCACATGTTGCTTAGGTCTTTTGCCACCCCTGGTGCCCATCTTCAGTTTTTTCCTGCTCCTTTATTTAACACTAGCACAACTAAACATGTTTGTGTCCCTGCCCATGAATTATTCTAACAGAAAATACCAATTCTAAATCCTTGTGTTTCCTAATCTGCACAAGAAGTGTAAGTTATTTGCATTCACCTCTGATAACATGACCTGTGCTAGGGGAATAAAAGCTCCAAAGATTTGTGATTGCTACTTCTTCATTATTTCCCCAACTGTGATTGCACTTCTTCTGTCAATAACATTTTCTTCTCCAAGCTAGTGCCTTTGATACACAATCTGATTTTTTCTTGGCAACTTGTGATTTGTCATCTTTCTGCTCATGCCAACATCATCTCCAGGACATTTTCACTATGAGTTTCTAACATATTCCCAAGATGGGGACTAATTTTAAAATAAGAAAATTACATTTTAAAAAATTGCTTAAATGTAGAAAAACCTAAAATAATAGATTTCATGGAGACAAACTTGTATGAGGCTGAAAAGGAAAACGATGTTAACAGTGTTTGCTTTTGCAGATTTTGCCAGCATTCATGTTTCCAAGGGAAACGCTACTGGTTTAAGTGCAGGAATTCATAACTTTCTGAAATCTCTGTGATAAATATGACAACTGGCGCTTAAGGAATATCTGTTGCCCAACCCAAAGGGGCTATTTTTGTCCTCAAATAGACCATGCAACCAGTAAAGCTTTATGGCTTCTAGTCATGAATTTATTTGCCACCTTCTCCTTGAGGAACAACAAATATAGCCTTATTACCAAGAGGAGCAGCCTTTTCTTGGTGTGACAGATAAAGAATTTAATCATCTGCCTTGAGGCTTTGTCAAACATTCCTTATTGATGTGTTGACAATGAAATGTCAAATAAGTCCTCAGAGCACTAATTTTATTTTTCTTGTTTGTTTGGATTGGTGAGGAATGACAATAGAAATAGGTAGCTTGAAACTTCAGCATCAACCTAAGCAAATAAATTACCTTTATATCACTGGGAGAGCAACTATTCCCAGAAATACTGCCTATAAGCACAGGTCAAAAGGCGGTGGGCATATCTGAAGGTAAGAAGGCCCGCTCATTTTCTCATAGAAAAGGTCCTGTTCATGTGCCCTTACCCCATAATTTGTTCACTACAGAGAAACATTCTCACCCCTCAAAGCTGAAACAGGCACCCGGCTCCTTTCATTGGCGCTTCATGTACAGCAGCATGTATGCTGCATACACAGAGACTATGGTCTGTGAGGCTGGATCTTGCCTCAGCTCTGTCTCCCAGTGCTGTCCATTACTAACCCCATTTGTACGCTGCTTCGTCAAAAAGCATAGATAAAAAGTTTATAAAATACTGCTGGATTAATGACATACAAGTGATGCATGTTTGTTCCCAGGAGATGTGTGTGAACTACCCCATTGCCTTGGTGGGGTTTGCACTGAATCAGTGGTAGCTCCCAGGACCCCATGGCCAGGCGTGCTCTTCCAGCCTTTTCCTCCTTCCCTTCTCCTTCTCTTGTGCTTGGAGATAAGTTGGAGTTTGCCAGCTTCTTGGGTGTTTAAATGTTTTACACCTTTGTATTTAAAACTTTCGCAAAAAGCAGCTGAAGTTCGTAAATATGAGCTCTGTGTTCAGTCTGAATGAGTTTCGTGTTGAAAGGAACTGTTTCACATGGCTGTTTCTGAGGTCATTGCCATGAAAGACTTCACTGGGAGGGAGAGCTGCTTGCAAAGGCACAAAGTTACTCCTTTGGGACCACTGCTATCTGAAACAGCCTCAAAAGAGAAAAACAAATCCTATTCAAGCAGGCTCTGGGCTCAGGTTCAGAGACAAACCATAGCCTTAGACCAAACCAGACCACTGAGTCAGAACATAGGCAGCTTCAGAAAAACAAATTGGCTTCAAATCCAGACCTGAGCGTCATTGCTCAGAGCCTGTTTGGACACATGCTTCAGTCCTTAGGATTTGTTGCATTATGAGCAAGTAGGACACAGGAAAGCGGGTGCAGGCTGCTGCTGAGCACACTGGGTCACATGCTGGCAGAGGGACGTTGGCAGCACTGGACACTATCAAGAGTCCCTTGTGCACAGGGTGCTGTTAGTTTACACACACATGCAAATACAAGGATACTGCTTTTGGGTTGAGAAGCCCTTGAGCCAGAGATTACTGGAGGCAAAGCTGAGGGAGTGCAGCAGGAGGTATTGCTAACTTTACCTTGGTCCTGTATCCTCCCAAGCCAGCAGCTCCTGGCCATTTCTTGAAGTCAGATGGTGAACCAGGTGAAGCTTTTGTCTCCCTTGGTATGGCAAAGTGCATTTAATAAATGCTCTGTTATAACAAAGGAGGTATACCAGGGCCAGCTGCACAGGCTCTGCGATACGCTTTTGCACTACTTCTATGGGGATTTGGGGAATTCTGAGCCTCAGAAGCTGTCCCTCTGCCAGTCCTTGTCAGTGGCCTCCTTCTCATGAGAAGGGAGAGTCTGCTGCACTCTGGTCATCCGTAACTGCACCAGGGCCTGGTGGGAGCCCTGGCCAACCAGTATAAGTCAGAAAAGGCTTGGCAGGCTCAGCTTCCTACTGGCTCCTACTCCCAGAATGATCTCATGGGGAGAGCTGAGGAATACTGCTCCCCAAGAATAGATAGGATGCATTTTCACACAATCTGATTTTCCCAAAGAACTGCAAGTACAGTCTACTTGGCAGGGTGAATTATTTCTGTAAGAGGGTTTACGCAGGTGGACAAACACTTCTGTTGTTTAAAGTGTACTTGAAATTCTGCAAAAGATGGCAATTGCTCTTGCCTTTTCGTTTTAGAAGGACAAGATAGTATTTAGTAACTGTTAGGTCTTGGAACAGCACACTGGATGGCATATTCTTTACCATCTCACTTCAGCCCCGTTGTAATGGAAGAGAGAATTTTCTATTGTCTATGTAACTCCAACCCCTCAGTCCTACATATGCCATAAAAAGAAGAAGCTCTTGACCTACAAGAGTCATCAAAATCATAGATGTGGTGACTGTGTCCATCCAATCATTTATAAGCAACCTCTTCAGGCAGAAAGATATTTTACAGGAAAAAGAACAGGCATTGCTGAATAGTTATTACATGGCCACTTATCTGCACTGGAACTGTGATATAAACTATAAGCCAAATGCTAAACATTGTTATTTTCCTAACAATTAAAAAAAATACCAAAAACTTTTATTTATAACATGTACTTAGAGATTAAGGTAAATTTCTGCATAATGGCAGAGATCTTTATATTCAGTGAAGCTGGAAATGGAAAAAAACATTTCCTACTAGTATTCAGCTTACCCTCTTTGTTTTTCCTACTTTGTCAGTCTGATCCAAATCAATGTTAGTTTTTCTACTAACTTCAGTGAGATTGCGTCAGGTTCTCGCTGACAACATCAGTGTCTTTTAGCTCAGATAGACAGTACTTATTTACTCCTGTTGGAAGATTTTAAGTGAGGTGGAAGCCTCAGTGTTCACCTCAACATTCTGTTAAGGAATCTTTAAGCAGTGATAATGACGTCTCCTTCCAGATGTAGTTTTATATCTGTAGGTATAAAACTGTGTTATGAAAGAGGATGGTGCCATCAGTCACTAGACTAATTACTACATACTTATGGCTATCACTACCATTATGTGGAAGTCCAGGGAACTGCCTCTGGGAATGAAAAATGAGACATGGCTTGTAGCATAGCAAAACTGAAAAACAAAGTTCTAGGAGAGTCATCCCTAGCAAATCCGTTTCTGAGATTATGGCTGAAACAACAGCAACAATTGGTAAACAGGCATTAATCAAGCTAGCAGATTTCTCTTGGTGAGAGTAATTAGCTACTCTGCCAGTTTCCTGTCTGCTCTGGCCTGGTGATTGGCTGGTAGAAAATTTTCATGGCAGACATACGAACGTACACACCCGTACACGGATCCTGACCAGATTATAAATTAGCTTCACTGTGGAAGCTTCGATGCATAAAGGCTGCTTTTAGAAAGAGAAGTGCTCTGTACAAAGCCACTTAATTCAATGTCTTAGTTCCATGGATGGCAATGGGACATTTATTTTTGTGAAACTAGGATTTTACCTTCAATTTTACTAACATGTATTCTCTTTCCACAAACCTAATCTTCAGGGGGTTGTGAACATCTGTCAGATTCAAGTGGCAGAAGGAGATGAGCTGGTTTTTGTGCAAATAACATATTTTTTAATGGATTCCACTAAAGCCTGAACTAACCTGACAACAAATAAAACCGGGTATCACAACTGAAACAAGGGCTAGCTCATATTTTTGGGTCCATCTTCAGCTTACCAGTAATGCAGTGGAAAACTCATAGGATTACACTTCCTCCATACATGAAGTTACTTAAAGATACCTTTACCAGACTAATCCTTCAGTTTATTCCATCCTAAAGCATACTCCTATGCTAAACCACGCCAGAAAGCATCCATTTGCTGCAGTGGATTGGCAGTGTGTGACAAAATAACTACAGAAGCACAAGAAGGAAGAGAAAAGAGAATAAAAAGAGAAATATTTACCTTCTGCAGTGCACATTCCCAAAGACTAATACTTCTCAAAAGCAAGTAGTAATTCTGAGTGCCCAGTTTAATGTTGACAAAAGGTCAGATTCCCAGAGGTCTGATGCTGAGCACCATCAGACTGCTCTGGAGTTCTGAGGCTGGGATATGAAAAATGAAGAATTCAAAATCAGTAGCCACCAACAGAAATGTTGGCCAATATTCACGAATCTGATCTCATTCCCAGTTTTAAAACCTCCAGCTGGGTTTACTTTTAAAACTGTTCCACTTCAGTTCAAGAGTTCATCTCCTAATTTCTTGATCCCTTGCTCTCTTGGCTTCTTTCATTAAATCTTTGCCAGATGAAGGAGCTCCTTCTACATGCCAGAAAACATGGGCTGTTGACAGCATCTTCAGTGACTTCTGCATGTTTCTTCCTTTTGCTACTGCCATTGTTCAGGTGCTGGTGTGTACAACATATGTAGCTGGAGGAGGAGGTGCCTAAAATGCAACTGACATTCCTAATGATTGTGTAAAATCACAAAGATAGTGCACCATAACTGTATAGAGGTACCTCCTATTGTGGAGTGCCAGTAATGTGCAAAATGCTATTTCCCAACTGCACTTGTGATGTGTCAGAGGTTATAGTTAAATTACTCAAATCCAAGGCTGTGAAGGTCTTCTACCTCCCTTGTAGGCAGCAGGTTATATGTATACGTGAATCAGACAGTAAAGCTAAAGATCTTGCGAAACAAAAGTATTCAAGGACATTAAATCTTCTCAAGATTGAAGCTTGACTGGGAAACCCAACAGATAATGGAGTCTGTGTTAATCAGTCATTTCTGCTGGAAGGATGTGCAACTCATCACAGCAGAGGAAATTATCCATGTTAGTGTTTTATATATACAAACTTATGCTGTGTGTGTTTGAGCTTTCAATAGAATAGACCAGAGGAAGAAACAGGTTAAGTGCCAATTTCATTAGATTCTTTCATTTACCTTACGGGTATATATATTTTGTATTTTTTATTTACAATGGAAAATAAAATAATAGAACAACCTTTAGCTACTCTCTTGTGGAAAGCAAATACTGTGCAGCAAGTCCTGCCTTCTTCAGTGCTAGTAAAGCTTGGTAAGACAGGGATTCACATGTATGTGCCTAATGCTGTAGATGTAATAAACTGTGCTTTTTCTGAAACAATATGTATATATCCTATGAAAGCATGAACAGAAGAGAGGCTTTCTGGGATATGTCAGGATCACTAGGAAGACCAATTGCTCCAGAATTTGAGACAAGTGTTTGTGCCACAATGTTGTGCAGTGGGAGATCTAGCTCTGCATGAGCCTGTTGAGGTACCAGCTGTGCCTAGCTCTTTTAAAAGTCATTGCACCAAGTGTAAAGAAACAGCACCAGTTCCAGGCTGAACTTAACAGGATGTTTGTTCATTTTAGAACTTTCTTTTTCTGACTTATTGTGTATTGTTGACTTTCTATGTAGTGGCACAACTAAAACAAAGGGATTGTGAGCATCTTTCATTTTTCCTATCTGACCTCTCCTACATCACCAAGATTGGGACATTTACTGGGAATTAGTCAATGAACCCTCTCAGCCCAGGAAGACCCCAAATTCTGGTTTCCTACTTCCATTGGCCATTATGCTATTACCTAAGAGGACAAATCACTGTTACTGTCCCACCTGATGTATTTGAAAAAAAGGGGCTTTGTTTGCCTTAGAACAATTATAAAGTGCCACAGTTGGAGATGGGGGGCAATTTCAGATGTGTGGTTTACCATTACTATTACTATTTACATTCAATTTGAGGTCAATATCTTTTGTTAGATCAACTGACGGAGTTGGAAAAAAAAACCCTGGTATACTTGAAAATAAAGTTAGGAACCATTCTGCTCATCCTAGGCAGGATTTGTGTCACTCTGGCACCTCGGTTTACAAATAGTCTGTATGCTACCTGTAGGCTTTGAGTTTCTTTCTGACTGCATAAGAGCTTAACTTGTTTGCTCATAAACTTGTCACATGGAACAGACAATCTTAAATCAGAGAGGAAATATCATGAGAATGGTGAATACATTATCCTTTAAATTTCTTGTATGAAAACAAATAACACTTTATTTTATATTACTTTATTAGGAAGTAGTAAAGGAGGGCTAAACCTCTAGGGCTTTATTAGTGATACTGCTAGCTATAACACTGCAGATAACAAGCCACATCTGCAGATGATGCTTTTTTGAGTTCTCTTTCCTTTTACCTCTTGCTCCCCTCCATACTCTCATATCGGCAACCTGTAGTTAATTTTGGCCTCCAGCGATAACCACCATCTTCTCAAACCTACCTTCTTCCCAGGGCTTTCAGTAGCAGTATCCACTTAAGGGCCTCAGATCAAGTAATGAAGGAAAATTGTCCTGTCCACATAAGCAAAAGACAATTACTAGTCACGGAGAAGGGAAGAGAAAGATCAGAGAAAATTAAAAGGCAAATACTCAACAAATAGCCTGGGTCAGCATTTCCATGGGGAGGGCTGGGGGCACAGAAGGAGATTGTTGGGTCAACGATATCCATGTAGCACCAACATGCTTACTATCCAATAAACCACAGCCTGTGTTTAATGTCTCATCTATCATTGCGTAGAACACGCCATTAATTGCAAAGGAGCGAGTAATAAGAACAACTCCTACTTGTGCATGCACACACCCCCCCCCCATGCACACTTGAAAGGCAGGAACACCCGTTACCCCGTGGAGGTACTTCTTTTTAAAGACCCACACCGTGGGACATATGGCAGCCCTAGATGCTGCCATGCAAGTCCCGGGGCTTTGTAGGGTACAGCTCTTCAAGGGTACAGCTTGTGGCCACACGTAGACCTCTTATTAATCCATAGAGAGAAGAGGAAATGAAACAAAGTGATAAAGAACAAAAAGCAACCTAAATGCATACGTAGAGCTACAGGTTCTTGCTGCACTAGGATACCTCCATGCAAATCCTGGCTTGCTGGGATATGGGATATTTGTGGCATCAGAGGACCTTCCCACCCTGCAGGAAAGCAAAACTCACCCGGATTTTCAGAGTGCACTAGTCTTCAGAGCTGCCAGAATTAAAAAGATGTGGGGTTTAGTGCAGTAAGCTTGGCTGCTGCTAAGCACTGATAGCAAAAAATCACATGAACTTCTAGTATATAATGACGAACAGTCTTCATATTCCCATTTTAACTGGACAATGGTCCCTTGGGAATTGTGGGAGATAGGCAGAGGTCTCAATGGGAGCACTGGGCTCTGTTACAGCCGCAGATGACTGCAGTGCAATTGGAAATACTTTGGCCCACTTGTGCAGCAAAATCAGTTAGGTTGGGATGTAATCCTAAAACTGATTTCACTGTTTTGATCCAACATCCCCAAATAGGTGCCATGAAAACGAAAGTGATGACAGTTACAGGGAAGTGGGACCATATTTCCTTTGATACTCCCTCTTTCCTGTGTGAGGTGTGTCAATTTGATGTTACTATGAAGTCCCGTGACTGGTACATGTCAAAACGTTAGTGCTCACTGTTATCATCTTTGTGTTTCTCAGCAGAAGGCTGCTAATAGAAGTGACAGTGATTCCAGCTTCTGGTGCGTGAGACAAATACTGCTGTCTTACCAGAGGGGTTTACATTTTTCAATCAGAAAAAAAAAAAATAAATTAAAGGAGACTATGTATGAGAAGGGCATTAGCAGAGCTTTGCCACACAAGACTGACAGAAAAGTGCTGAGAATACAAAGGACAACATAAGGCAAACATCTGTTCAAATAAAGGGAGTTAGAGAACTGCCTTTTGTTGTATTGAAGTAATATTCCACCTATAAAAATTAACCACTGTGTTTCTCCTCACACTTTGCACCCTATTCAGTTCTCTTTAGGATTTTGTTTACTGGAAAGTTTTGCTTGTGTCATTTCTTTTCATAGCAAGCTAATTTGTGCTTCCATGTAGCTTAATCACATTTTCTTCAGCCATCTATTGACCACACTAGCCTGGGACAAATAAAAAGCCATCATTCAAAGGAATAACATACCTTCTTAACACAAGCTGACATAGGAAAGCAGGCTAAGACTCAGACAATCCCAAACCTGATCCATTAAGAGATGACATTTTTAACAATAGATCCGTCGGACCCCACTGGAAATAATGGGCCCTTATCACGACGGGAATTAACGCGCACGACAGGTGATTATGTCCTGGAAATGTTCCAGTGCCAGCTGTGTTGCTGCGCGTTATTTGTAACCTCTGTAATTGCAGCTTTTCAAACCCATTTTTATTTGGAAAGCCAGTACAGAAGGACAAAAAATCCCCTACCACCATTTGTTCAGGGATGAAAAAAATCAGCATATCAAAGCCTGAACAGTAGTGCCCTGTTTTCTGAATTGCTGGCTTAGACTCCCCTATTCTAACAAAACCCCAAACCCTAATGTAAGCACTGTTACATGTTTCCCTCTTTCCTCATAGTCCAGTTACAGTTCTTGCTTACAAATGAAGGGACTAGCAAGCGTCTGCTTGATGCCTGTGAAGGCAATTCCTTCCAAAATACCAAAATGGTTGAAAAGTTGAGCATTCATGCTTGAGCAGCAAGTAGGCAGTTTTCTGTGTGTCTGGGGGTTGAACCAAGCAGGAGACAGAGAAATAAACCACCTAAAGTTGCTCCCAAGTGAGCTTTATGTGTCTTTTCTATTGCACATGCTTTTAAATACACTGGAACCACCAGGCTGTGCATAGAATGAGCCTGAGTAACTGCATGAGCCTACTACCACCAGCTCTAGTCCCTGCTGCTCTTCTGGTTAGGTCACTATTGTCCCATGTAGTCAGTGCCTGATAAAAACCACCCACAGAGAAAGGGCACTATTTTCCTTTGCTCTGTACAAAGCAGAGCAAACTTTTGGTTGCTACATGAGTATTAATTCTTTCACACTGTTCATCTTGCTTGCCTCGATACTTTGGGAAAATTCTAGTCCTTGAATTTCTTTCCTTACGTCACATCTGAATATAGATTTAGAAATTGGTGGGAGAGGGTTACTCTGCCCCCCAAAATTACAAAAATTGCCTACCCATTTTGCAAGTGATGGATTACTAAGGCAGTAATGTGGGTAGTTATATTCCTGGTGGTAGAGATAATCTAGGCATGAATCACCATTTCTCCATTGCTGCATATTCAGAGCAAGTACTTTTATATCTGACATCCATGATTCCTGAAACCAACAGAGGAAAAAAAAAAGTGTATAAAAAGAAGTCACATGAGAAAGAAAGGAAGTTTTAAGAGCTTTCCTAGGATTTTTTGTTGCCTGGGTAACCATTTTACTCGGTAATCAATATGTTTGGCATGTTTCTATTGCTTTGTGACTACTCCCACAGACAACATAGAAAGGTGTTTGGGGAAAACACTGGAAGTGAAGACAACTACAAACTATGAAAAAAAAAAGTTTCAAATATGAGAAAAGGAAATAACTTATCCCCCAAATAGTCTGAAGTTGTATCAGGTTTTGTCGACAAGCAGTGAAGTAATTTTATTTAATAGGTTTTCAGGGTTTGAGACAATCCTTTGGAGTATGTGAGTTTCAGTACAACGCCTGCCAAGCAGAACAAAACCTACAATTTATTTTTTCCCATGTTAAATATAATGCATTGTGCCAATTATTTTGTGGCAAAGTGAAGCACTACGTTTAAGCGAGCAACTCCTGTGTTTAAAAAACACATAGCAAGCCCACCACCAGACTACTTTGGCAAAATATCTGAGCAGTGTTACCTGTTTAAATTTATTTCCAATTAGACATTCCAAATATAGGCACTGATCCAGTGTACATTGGTAAGGAATTTAAGAATATCCCTGCATAAAACTCATGTAGTCTTTTCTACCCAAGCCTTTCATAGTGTTTCTGTAAATGCAGATAAGTATTATTCTAAAGGCAGACATATACTGGCAAAAAGTGGTATAACTATTGCCTCAAAGCTTTCACAGCAAAGCAGGACATGACTTGTTGCCACAATTATAACTTCTTACTTTGTAGACACTTCCATTGTTCATGTGGCTGCAGTAACATGGATCAGAAGCTTATTACTCAGTCCTTTTTACTCATCTCCCCCTGCCCCCTTTCTTCTCTTTCTTGGGCTGCTGCATTGCAAGGACTGCATCAGATGTCTGTGATAAAGTTGACCTGGGTTAGGGAGGTTGTGTGACCTAAAGCCCTGTGTTTCAGAAGGAAAGCAGCAAGGCAGCTTTAATACGCTCATCATTTTTCAGAGCCTCATCCTACCCCCGCGTTCTGAACAGCTCTTTTACCCATGAGACATCAAAATGTTAGAACTATTTATTCAGCTCAGCCTATTTTTTCTTGCAGCCTTTTTCAAATAGAGAATCTTCAAAAACTTCACAGCTTAAGACAAAATTAGAAACCACTTGAAAGAGCTCGCTGCATAGATGGCGAGATTGCAAGAGAAGACATAAGGAGATATGTTGGAACAGAAAAGGAAGAAGTTTTTATTAAAATTAATGTCTGCATGGATGGGAATTTCCCATAGCTACCAGGCAAACAGAAATGAGAAAAATTAAAAAGTACTGGCTATTAATAAATAGAGTGGGCTATTAATTTAATCCATTGATATTTATTTAGTTCTTAAGGCATCTGTCCATTTGTTTCTGGATGGCATTGTGCAGATTTTGTGGTGTCTGGAGATACCCCATGTGAAAATTTCTCTGTACAATCAGTTCTTGCCGAAGCAATACAAATTTTCTTTCTCTGCAAAATAATCAGAGGCCTTGGTGGTGAATTTAGGTGACAGAGGCCTCTGTCACTGATCATGCCCCCGATAATCAGTAGTGTGGTAAAGGCTGTTCCTGGGAAGTGCTGCAAGGTAACTCTGAGATACCAACGTCAGGTATTTGCTGCATCTCCAGCACTTGTCTTCCTGCATCTTACATTATCTGTAAGTAGGAACTACTATTGGTTTTGTTTTCTGTTATAATTAATGACTCCTTTTGTGACCATACCCGTGAGACCAAGAGCTCGGGTATCATTGCCTGAGATAAAATAAGCCTGTGGAGCACAAGGCTGTCATGCCAGTATCTGTTATTTCTCATAAAGAAAAGGGAACGATTATGTTTGCAAACCAAACTGTAACGGCTTCCCATCTCTGCTCTGGAAAAAGGATGGATAGCATGTTTGCTGTGAAGCCACAGATGATGGTTTCAGCCAGCTCCCTCCAGACAGGTTCACATGGCACCTCTTGGAGCCGCCCTGCACTCAGCATGCATCCAGCTATGGGAAGTGATGGGTAATAGCAAGGCTTTTGCATGGTCTACTGCAAAATAACCCATTCAGGCCTGTGTTGAGACATTTGGCTACTTATCTGTGCTGAACCCTTTGCTGTGACAGCCAGAGCACCAGCAATACAGAGCTAGCTGACTCAGAGCTGGATTGGATACACTCATGGTGTCACGGACACAAGCAGTTTTAGCCTTCAAGACCTTATCAAGCATTTCTTTCTTGTTCCTTAGACATGCAGCTCCTAATTAACGTAAGATGGATGAGAAGCTCATCTTGCATGAAGAAGGGAAACCCACTTTCCTGTCCTTACACTTGCAAACACAAAACCCCCCAGCCTTTTTCCGCATAATATTTTTTTTTCAACTTCATGATCAAACTCCTGATGTGGAAGCCTAATCTCATATATTTTTACATCTTCAGGTTGACAACACTGTGTTAAAATCTGTTCTACCACCAGGAAGGAGCTGGCAACTTGGTAGTACCAATTTTTTCAGGTCTAACCATTCTTGGCCACTCTTACAGTGAGGATGGGAATGTGGACAGGATCCATCTTTCCCTCAGAGACTCTCCTGATGTCTAATTTCTCTGCTGCACCATGTGCTTGTCTATACTACATATTAATTATTTAAAAATACATATTAAACTAGAGCTAGGTTTGAGAATATATGCCAGTATGTTAAGGTAATAAAACTTTACAGGGATATTATAATTATCACATAAAAAAACATGACAATCCCAGTGACTTGAAATGAAACATAAAAGAAATTAACTTAGGTTAGAGACTGGGAAAATATCTCCATATAACCTTTATGAGGCTCTCTACTGAGATCTGGAGAATTAAAATAAAAAAAATCAGATTAAACTAAAACATTTTCATAAGCAAGCAATCATTGCTTTATGATCCTATATTGTTGAAGCATAATATACCTAAGCCAGACTAGCTGGTGGTGGGCTAAACATAATTAGTATTACTGACTCCAAAGTCTGGGTTGGATCCGTCTTGGTTTACAGTGCCCTTCAGAGCTGGTTGCAACACACTGGAAGCTCCAATGAAGATATAAGCATAGCTTTTGTTTGGACGAAGGTTTTCCAGACTTGTTGAGAGTGTGCTCTGCTCGCTCTCTTCTCTGAGAAGAAATTTCATTGTTCACACTTGACAGCATTCTGTTGTCTGCAGATGCTTCTCACTTGGCTTCAGTTTCAACAACACCCATATGAGATCTACAAAATGAAAAATAAAGTGAAATTTGATTAAAAGTCATGGAAAAAAAGCTAGGCATTGAAACGGAAAAATGTCATGAGTAAAGCAAGGAAAAAATAAGTAAGTCACAGTGGGATGTAAGATGGCTAGATTGCTATGGTGCACTTCCATGCTGCACTTAAATTCAGCAATATTGTGATATGCTGACTGTACAGCCAAGATAATAACAATATCAAACTCAATCAGACTTCATGGGCTCTAACCTTTCCAAAGGCAGCTTTCAACTGTGAGATGATCTAGTTATCCATGCAACTGCAAAGCAACCTAGATGTATGCAAAAGGTGCATAAATGTCACCAAACACCTGTGGCTACTGCCATTAAGTTGGTATTACAGGGTGGGTGGGATGATAGCATCATGCAGAAAAACCATATGCAGGAAAGTGAAAGGAGGTGATTAAATCACAATAATTTTCTTCTGTGTGTGTGTTTTTATGTACACATCCATGTGTGTCTGAGGGAATGAACAATGTAGTTGTCTGGAGGAGGAGGAATGGGCTGATGCCAACCTGGTTTTGATATTGTGTTCAGATATGAGTTCAGGTTTAGCTAGGCTCAGAAACCAGCTCAGTTGTAGCCACAGTTCAGTATCCCAATTGGTTTTGTGTTAATCCCCTCTTGTGTGTTGATTGGCACCTGTTCTCACTACTGTTTTTCATGTTTATATCCACCCTTTATTATTCCATGTTGCATTACTCTCATTTATTAGTAATGTCACGATTAGTGCTACACTTCCATTACCACACTCTGGCAGTGCTGTTCCTCTGGTTCTGCCCGTCGCTGTGTGCGCTTGTGCTGGAGTATAATTTTACTCCTTCTTCGATTACTTTTGTTCTCAGAATGAAGCATGCACTGGACTCCCTGGTTTATATGATATATTATATTACATATATTGTTCTTTATTATATTATACCATATGATGTAGTGCCTTGCAGCAGAAGGGGACTCATCTTGATTACCCTTTTGATATTGAGTTTCTGTGGTGTCTTAACTTCCTAGATCAATTGAAATGTGGCAAAGGGGTGATGGGTTTTACTTATGTGTTCACCACTTGTGCTGTCAGTACTATATATTTTTTCTATATATTAGCTGGGGCTGCTGCACTTGAGGCAGGGAGAGCCCTGGCATGGAGGAGGAGAAGGCAGCAAGAGAGGATGTTAGTGGAGCCTGAGCTGGGCTGCTCAGGGACAGATGCTGCAGCAGGGAGCCTGCCATGGCAGCAGGGCTGGAGGCTCCTGAGCAGGGCAGGGATGCAATCAAACCTCAAAGGTGATGGAAAGAAAGAAGTTCTCCCAGGGACATATACTGTGTAAAGTTTCCTGCAATTAGGAAGCCACTAAAAGTTGCTGGCCTGGGAGCAAGACTGGAGGAAAGGACCTACCCTGAAGAACAGGGGGTTGAGGATGTGGGGAGGAAAAGATCTGTTCGCAAGACTTTTTGGTTTAATGTGTTTCAGGTGCAGCTGATTCGAGTTTCCTTGGCTGCAACAGTAACTTTACTCTAGCTTGTCTTTTAGTGAAATGGAACTGCAGAGACAGAAATAATTTTCACGTGCTCACCAGAAGGAAAAGGTGTAAGCAGATCTATCTCAAAGCCCTGCCTCACATTGGATTATGCCACGTTAGTTTGAGTAGAAGTCCTTATTTTCCCTTTTCATATCTAATTCAAAGCCCTTCTATTAAGCTCTGCTTGGACAAAGCAGATGAAATCCAGACAGGCTTTCAGCACAAAAGCAGCCCACTGCTCCAGAAACCAACATCAGTCCTGCACAGTTCTTCTCCTTTCTTGGTGGCTTGTGCATGCATCTAAGTATTTAAATTGCCCTCAGTTCCCCTGCTGAGGACCCTCAAATGGAGAGAAAGTCACTGCAAGAAATCAGTCTCCTTTTGTTTACATTATTTTTTCTAATGTAGACATAGATGAGGATTCTTTTCATATCCAGACTTACTAGTGCAATTAAGTCCTATACAGTGCTTGGAATGTCATCCGCACAGTTTAGTCTTAGTCCAAGCTATTCACTGATCAGTAAGCTTCATTTTCCTCTAGCCCAGAAGCAGGTGCCAGCTCATATGCTAAAGCTAACTGCTTGTTTTTCTTGTTTTTCTTCATATCAAAGTTCTGAACTTGTTTCTTTTCTATAACTTATAGTTAACTTTTTCTTTCTCCCTTCCTGCCCTGAGATGAACTTTAGGCTGGTTAGAAAAATCCATACTGACCCTTCATGATTTTCAGTCACAAGTGATGCGCTATAAATGCAGTCTGTTCTCTTGAACAATTTAAGAATCATCATCTACAGTTGCATTTTTTCTAGTACCTCTCCCTCTTTCTTGTCACATGTAAATGTCAGTGCTGCTTCAGGAATTCATCTGTCTTCTTTTTCCTGCTCTTTCCTTGATTTGATTTTCTGGTCCATCCAAGCCTAGTCCAGACTCTTTCTGTCTGTGTTTACAGCCATTGCCTTTAGTCAGCTGTGGGCTGGTCCTCAGAGCTCTGGTGAAAGCTACATTTTAGGTCATGACTGATCTTAGTATGCATTCAAATGCGAGGTTATTAGAGCCATCAATCAAAATACACGGTAAATAAAAAGTATGACTCTTCCTGGTGCTAGATGTAGTAGTATTGTTTGCCACCATCTATTCTGCCCTCAGCTAATTCCATGTACCTTTTAATCTCTGTCCTGCAAGCTTCATTCTGTTCAGGTAGCATGTCCCATCGACGTGCTAATGAGCTTGTGGCTCAAACAATGCCACATATGTTGCTGATGTAAATGCTAAGCACACGAGTTTGCATGCAAAGTATGTTCTGAAAAAATGGGCTGATTATTGTGAAGAGAATCAGGAATGTGCAGATGGCAACTCCATCCCCATCCTGCTCTCAGCAAGGTGACCCCTGCTCTGTTGTGCCACGAGAGCCCATTATCCCCACTAACAATGCTGATACAGCCAGTGTCCTTTCATGCATATGTAGCATCAGAGGTTTTTTTTCTCTGAGTGTATCAGTATCCCTGCTCCTCCATTTCAGAGGTCGCTGTGGCTCGGACAGAAGGATTTTTATTTACAGAATATAAATGGAATTTGGCGAATGCTTACACAGTATTATAATCTCAATGGGGTTAATGTATTTTCTGTGTGATGTTTTAGAGATTGCCAAGATACTGGGCTTGCTATGAGGCTCCTGCATGTTCATAGGACACAGCACACTTGAGATCACACGGGCTTTTCTCATTAATGCCACTATGCATTTTCAAGACATGCTAGCGTATAATTCCTTCTCCAGCATAGCTGAAAAGCAGAAGGGCTTGGAGAATCTAATCAAATTCTCACGTAACAAAAGTGGGTGTTTTTTTGTTTTACCACCTTGCCATCCCATTCTTCTGCAGCTATTTCACCTGCAGCATCCTTGTCTTTCTGGCTCACATGCTGCCCTCCTGCCACAGGTAGGTAATATCACCAAAGTACAAGATCTCTCACTCTTTCAGCCCTTCTGACTTAAGTATTGTTGCTACCTATCACCACTCAGATGTTTCTTTTTTCTCAGGCTTTTATGTTATTTAAGCTTCACATTCCAGTTTTTCGACACAATTCTCACCTCTTGTGTCTGTGAGGATGCTAAGTCTGCCTTCTCTCACTTGCTACATATCATCTTGCTTAAGACAGTATCTCGACTTTCTCTGCCAAAATCCAGTTTTCTTCCCATCTTGACGATTTTACACTCTCAGGTTCTGAGCCCCCATTTTCTCCAAAGTCCAGCGGCTCCACTCAGAGCTGTAAACAAGAGACATGCACCTTCTGCGTCTGGTGTTGCCACCTTTTCCAATCAACAGTAAGACCCAGAAAAATATCTCTGTTGCCTATGAGCTTCCCAGAGCTGCCCTACCCTCCTCGAGCCTTCTGGGATAATCTTCCCACTTGTAAAATTTATTTGCACTCTTTAGCCCCCTGAATTATAAGTATTTCCTCTTCTTCTGTCTTCAGCATGAACAGAAAATCTTGCACTTTCTTCACCATTTAGTACATGAGCGTCTAGCCCCATATATTCCCATTGTATATTCCCATTGCAAAGCCTAGGCTATATCTGGCCATAGTTTGGAAGAGGTCTTGATGCCAGCGCAGCTTCTCCTGTCAGGTGGAGTGGGGCAGATGCTGCTCAAGGGGACATAATGCTTTGTACCACTGGTAAACCTGCAGTGGTGAAGATTCCTCTCTGCTCACAGATGTGCCAGATACACCTTTCTCTGCAATGCCTATGCTGGTGGGCATGGGGAAAGAACCAAGAGAGCATGTCTGATTTAATTAAATTTTGTGCATACTCCCTTTAAAAATGAGGTTGCAGGTACAGGCATACTAGCCATTAAGTTATATGAAAATTATATTTCCATAGTTTCCCAGATGAAACACCATTCAGATTCCATCTTTTCTTTTCCCCCTGGAAATGTCTGGAGGAGAATCATTTTTATAATCTACTTTCAATTACTACAATTGCACAACCATAAAAAAACCACTACGAAAAAAAACCTCTGGAAACTATTACAGAGAGTCAGAAATTAACTCTTAAATTGCTGTGTTACATTTATTAGCTAGCTTAGTAGGCTCTCCGTGGTTTATTATAATTTCAAACTCAATAAAAAGTGTATCCCTCGAAGGGCAGAAAAATCTTCATACCATTATTTTATTGCTTAACAAGTTAATGTAAAATCATTTTATAATGAATACACTTTCATTTTTCAGAATTTTTCTAATTTTAAAGCAATTTTCTGGGAAAATAAATGAAGGTGATACTGAAAATCTCTGCTCTTTGACAGTTTAGTTTTATACTGTTATTAATCACAGAATCATAGAATGGTTTGGGTTGGAAAGGACCTTAAGATCATCTAGTCCCACCCCCCCTGCCATGAGCAGGGACACCACACACTAAACTATGTCGCCCAAGGCTCTGTCCAGCCTGACCTTGAACACCTCCAGGGATGGAGCATTCACAACTTCCTTGGGCAACCTATTCCAGTGCCTCACCACCCTCAATGTGAAGAACTTCTTCCTTATATCTAACCTAAAGTTCCCCTGTTTAAGTTTAAAGCCATTACCCCTTGTCCTACCACTACAATCCCTAATGAAGAGTCCCTCCCCAGCATCCTTGTAGGCCCCCTTCAGATACTGGAAGGCTGCTATGAGGTCTCCACACAGCTTCTTTTCTCCAGGCTGAACAGCCCCAACTTTCTCAGCCTGCCTTCATACGGGAGGTGCTCCAGCCCCCTTATCATCCTCATGGCCCTCCTCTGGACTTGCTCCAACAGCTCCATGTCCTTCTTATGTTGAGGACACCAGAAATGTACACAATACTCCAAGTGAGGTCTCATGAGAGCAGAGTAGAGGGGCAGGATCACCTCCTTTGACCTGCTGGTCATGCTTCTTTTGATACAGCCCAGGATACGGTTGGCTTTCTGGGCTGCAAGCACACACTGAAGCCTGCTCATGTCAAGTTTCTCGTCAGCGACGACCCCCAAGTCCTTCTCCTCAGGGCTGCTTT